>NC_142798.1:36979892-37022116 GCF_049724085.1 Artemia sp. Qi Xiang Cuo
AATTTAATAACAATTATAAATAATATGAGACTTTCTATCTTTATGGAAAACAATTGCTGTCGTAGTATTAATTTTTCTACCTTACATATAAAAATTTGGAACAAAAGTTTAAATTTATCTATTTATTTGCTTAGTTTAAAACTGAAGTGGAAGATTGTTATTTTATCTGGAGAAATTAGAATTGACTTGTACTCTTTGGTTAAGTTCAGACGAGAACTTGAACTTTTCTTCACTTCGTTGGGAAAATTTTAAAGTGAACTAAAACTTTTTATCTTCCGAGAAAATATTTACAAGTATAGTATTAATTTTTCTATTTTCCACTGAAAAATTTAGATTTGAACTATAAATTTCTTTATGTCTTTTGTGAAATAAATAACTGAAGCGGAATATCTTTATTTTCTTTATAGAAATAAGAAGTGACTTGTGTTCTTGTTAAAGTTCAGTAGAAGATATGAACTTTTCTCCTCTTCATTGAGAAAATTTTAAATTAAACAAGAAATTTTATATTATTGTGTGCAAATAGAAATAATCTATAAATTATTTCATTTTTATTGAGGAAATTCATAATCGAAGTTGAACTTTTCTTCTCCCGGGAAAATATTTGAGACGGAACTTTAAATTCAACTCTTTGAGAAAGGTTGGAATTGAATTTAAGAAAATTTAGAATTGAAGTGGAACTTTATATCTCCAAGGAAACTTATCACAATCAGAGCATAACTTTTCCTATCTTCTACAGAAAAATTTAGAAGTGAACTTTAAATATTTTAACTCTTCGTGAACTTAAAACTGAAGTGGAAGACTTTTATTTCCTCTCGTGAAATTATAAGTGAATTGTGTTCTTTGGTAAAATTAAGAAGAGAACTTGAACTTTTCTATCTTATAGGAAACATTGAGTCTGATATTAGTATCTATATCTCTAACAATTATATATTTCTTTCATCTCCGAACTTTTTAATAGATATTTTGAACTATTGACACTCTAGAATACCATAAAATGATGAATACTTAACAAAATAATGCATAAATTATTTTTAATTAAATAAAGTGATGTAGAATATTAATATAAAAATATGTTAAATACATTATAACACACTATTAGTACACTTGCGCGTCACTTTCCGTCAATTCTTCTTTATATTCATTGATGATATTGTCTGCTAATGTCTTTTTTATTCTGTCCGTGATTTCACTGTCTATTCTCACATTATTTTTTATATAGACGACAGTTCTGGCAGTTCGACATGATATAATTTCTGTCACTTGTTCAGCAGTAAGCCTTTCTTTTCTTGTTTGCATTCATTTGAATATTAATACCAGACCGATGGGAATATGATCTATCAATAGGTATTAGGCTACCAGAACTGTAAGAAAGAAGTTGTCCCCGATCAGCGAAAATTATTTTTAAGTTGGCATACTCCTTCAGCACTATAATCTCTGGTGCTTTCACTCTCGCATATCCACCTTGAGCAATTTTGAATGATTTCGATAGTCCAAAGAAATCTAACTTCTCGCTGTCATGACAACGCATGCATACATTTCCAATAGTGTTACCGTTTGCACTCGTTTCATAGTTCAGGTATTTCTCCTTGTCAGCATTTAATACGACACTAATTTTATCATGTGCACATACGTTCGTCGAATAATTCATCCTCACTTTTGTACAGATAAGAATTGTGTGTTTATCCTTCCACTGCGTAAAAATACTGATTTAATGCATGCAGTAAACTAGGTTGTGTCGATAACCAGGCATAGAGTACCAACTAGATCGCCGCGTCGTGTCCATGAACAAGCACAGAGTACGACTGGTAGAGCCGTAAGTATATTTCGTGTCATTTCAGGATTGAAGAAAATTAGAATTAAAGTGAAACTTTTTATCTTCACTGGAAAAATAATCACAATCATAGTATAACTTTTCCTATCTTCTATGGAAAAATTTAGAACTGGACTTTAAATTTTGTATGTCTTTGGTGTACTTAAAATTGACATTGAAGCTTTTTATTTTTTCTGGTGAAATTAGAATTTAATAGTGTTCTTTGGTAAAATTATGAAGATATCTTGAACTTTTTTAAATTCAATGAAAAATTTTGAAACGTATTTTAAATTTTTTCATATGTTGGAGAAAAATCTGAACTGAAGTGTGAAATTTTTATATTTATTTTGTGACAATAGAAGTGACCAATGACTTATTTAATTTTCACTGAGAAAATTCAGAAATAAAGTTGAACTTTTCGTCTTCCGGGAAAATATTTAGAAGAGAAATTAAAATTTGACTCTTTGAGAAAGGTTGAAATTGAAGTGAAGATAATTTAAAATTAAAGTGAAGTTTTTTATATCCACTGTAACATAATTACACTATTATCATGACTTTTCCTATCTTCTTATAATATATTTAAAAGTGAACCTAAAATTTCGTATGTCTTTGTGAACTTAAAACTGACCTGGAAGCTTTTTATTTTGCCTTTTTGAATTATAAATTATCCGTAAATTATTTAATTTTAATTTATAAAATTAAGAAGATACCTTTAAATTTTCTATCTACAATGACGTAGTTTTAAAAATATTTTCAATTTTTTCATATGTTTGAGAAAAATATGAACTGAAGTGGAAAATTTTTTTATTATTTTGTGAAAATAGAAATGATATATAGCTTATTTAATTTTCATTGAGAAAATTTCAGAATCACAGTTTAACTTTTCGTTTTCCATGACAATATTTTGAACAGAACTTTAAATTTGACTCTGAGAAAGGTCGGAATTGAATTTATAAAAATTTAGAATTAAAGTGAAACTTTTTATCTCCATGTATAATAATCATAATCAAAGCATAACTTTTTCTATCTTATAAAGAAAAATTTAGAAGTGTAATTTAAATTTTGTATGTATCAGTGAACTCAAAACTGAAGTGGAAATCTTTTATTTTATCTGGTTAAATTAGAAGTGAAGTGTGTTCTTTGGTAGAATTCAGAAGAGATCTTGAACTTTTCTATCTTCTATGAAACATTGAGCCTGCTAGTAGTATCATTATATCTAAAAATTCTTTTTCTTTAATCTCAGACCTTTTTAATAGATATTCTGAAAGTTTGACGTTCTAGCATACCCTAAAATAATGTACACTTAATAAAATAATGCATAAAATATTTTTAATGAAATAATGAGATGTAGAATATTAATATAAAAATACGTTAAATACATTATTAAACATTATTAGTACACGTGCGCGTCACTTTCTGTCAATTCATCTTTATATTCATTGATGATATTGTCTGCTAATGTCCTTTTAATTCTGCCTGTGATTTCACTGTCTACTCTCACATTATTTTTACATAGATGGC
This sequence comes from Artemia sp. Qi Xiang Cuo, assembly GCF_049724085.1. Classification (NCBI taxonomy): domain Eukaryota; kingdom Metazoa; phylum Arthropoda; class Branchiopoda; order Anostraca; family Artemiidae; genus Artemia; species Artemia sp. Qi Xiang Cuo. The sequence continues at coordinate 36,983,224 of NC_142798.1, forward strand.
AGGTCTGACATATAGACATGATATGTTTAATGGCATTATTGCAGGAGTATGCTTGTCTTCTCCTTCTGGTTCTCTTTAAAATGCTAATACCAGAAAGATGATGCTATGATTTATCAACAGGTAATGTGTTACCAGAAACCCTAGCAAGGATTTGTCCCCAATCATCGACAATTATTTTTAAGTTTGCATTCTCTTTGAGCACTAATTTCTCTGGTAATGATACTCTCGCATATCCACCGTTTACACAATTGAAATTCTTGGGTACTCCAAAGAAATCTAACTTCTTTCTGTCATGACAACGCATGCATACATTTCCAATATTGTTACCGCTTGCACTCGTTTCATAGTTCAGGTATTTCTCCTTGTCAGCATTCAATATGACAATTATTTTATCATGTGCACATATGTTCGTCGAATAATTCATCCTCACTTTTTTAACAGATATGAATTGTGTGTTTATCCTACCACTGCGTAAAAATACTGATTTAATGCATGAAATAAGCTAGGTAGTGTCGATAACCTGCCATAGAGTACCAGTAGAAAAGCCATGTCATCTCCATGAACAAACACAGAGTACGATTGGTAGAGCTGTAAGCATATTTAATGTCATTTCAAGATATATAAAAAAGTTAAAAAAATGCTATGTTAAAAAATTCAAGAAAGTATTTACGAATTGGAGAGGGGACTCTTTGAGGTTGGAAAATGGGTGTAGGAATGACATTATGAATGTAACTTGTTCAGAAAATATAAAATAAATCCATAAAAAGATTTAACAAATAGGGAGCAAAGCAGCGTGGGTGAGCCCAGGGAGTGGGTGGAGTGTCCCCTGGGGGGGCCTGGGGCCCCGGGGGTTGCCCGGTTTATCATGGCATAGCAGGGGAGGGCGGGTGGGGGACTGAAGAGGTCGGGGTGGGGAGCACATGTCGAAATTTTTATTTTTTAGTTTACTTTTTTTGCGGCGCATCCCCGCAGTACATCCTACAGCACTTCCCTGTGGGGCAACCTTGAGGCACCCCGTCCGAAGTACTTGTTAGACCCATGGTGCATCCCTGCGGCACTTCTTGTAATTCGGTTCTTACCTAAGGTACAACCCGGTGGCACCGTCGGTGGTGCGGGCCGACCCCACGGCGCATCCCGGTGGTACTGAGGGGTCCCAGGGGGCCCGGGGAGGACCGGGGGGGGCCTTGGGGGCACCGGGAGGGCCTTTGGGGGTCGGGGGGGCACTCGAGGATCGATTGGGCCTTTGGGAGCCCGGGGGACCTTTGGGGACCGGAGGAGGGCCTTTGGGGGTCCGGGGGGCCAGTTGGGAGCCTGGGGGACATTTGGGGACCGGTGGAGGGCCTTTGGGACCCCGTTGGTCTTTTGGGAGCTCGATGGGCCTTTGGGGGGCCGGGGGAGGGCCTGGGGGGGGCGGGGGGGGAACTTGAGGGGCGCCGGGGGCCCTTGGGGAGCTTGGGTAGGGGGATCGGAACCCTGTCGGGTTGGGATAGAGGACCTTATAACACTGTTCAAATGAAACTGGTGTATTATAACGACCACAGAGTTTCACCCTCAAATCCTCTTCCAAAATCTCTTCAAAAATCATCTTTTAAATTGTCTCTAACTGTTTCGCCCAAATAATCCCTAAACGTAATTCAGCGTGTTCCTTTTGTTTTTGGCATCTCTGCGCTAATGCATTTCAAATTAATAAGAAAGCTGATTCCCGCGCTAAAACAATTCATCGCTAAGATGTTTCTTGGAGAATTGTTTCCATTGCGTTTGGTTATTAATATCCTTTGGAGTTCGACCAAAAGAGTTGTTTCCGAGGCAAAGACATTAATGACTTGGATCTATTCCTGGAGAAACGTTTCCAGGCGAAAATTTTTAAAGTCTGACAGATGATGTCATTGATTGATTGATCTGTCAAGAAAGGAGAATTAATTTGTTGTTTCTAAGGGGAATTATTGATTCACGATAGGTGAATTGAGGTCGACCGCACAGGTGTTCCAAGGTCGATGTTGTTGTTGTTGTAAGTGCACGCTCTCAGCGAATGTCAAGGTCGATGTTGTTGTTGTTGACACACTTTGATTACGCAATCAATTTCTCAGAAATCCATCTCCCCTAGGGACTCTATGCCCATATTAGGACCATAAACCACGTGGTGATCGTGGGAGTTTAAAAACAAAGTGTCCGGATCGGGATTCGAAGGGGTATTGTAATCGTCACGCTGGTACCCCCCCTTCTACTAGCAACTGCTGCAATCATGGAAAAGTAATTTTCCTTGTTGTTCAAGGTGGGAAACTCTAATAAACCTATAAAAGATTTCTGACCATACTGATTCCAAGGGTGCAAACATTTTGATTTGAAGCCATTTTCGAGGGGTTTCATGTTCTTTTTCAAAATCACAATAAGTCTGTTTTCGCAATAAAATCATACTTTTAAGATTAAGCGAAATAATAATTACTATTCTATTATTAACTTTTGGTTACCATGGAGTGTGGTTTGCTCTTTACTAGGTTGCAGCTACTGCTATATTCAAGACTGCAGGTAGGCTACTGCTGTAGCCACGATAGAAGGCACAAAACCACGATTGAAAAAACACCCGATAACGATATGCCCGATAGCAATAAGCGTAACACCAATTCCCCCAGATACCGATACTGATACCGTGTACAGCCCTTTCCCAAGGGACTAAGGAGGTTTATATTATCATCAAAGAAATAGTTATTGGACCTCTGAACTATGTTGAACAAAATGGTTATCATAAAATTTTGATCGGGTGACTTTGGGGGGAGAGGTCTTTAGGGAGGGAGGCTAGCGGCCCTCCAATCGTTTTGGTCACTTACAAATCGCATTAGAAAAATTAATTTCCGTTCGAACGGAACATTAAACATATCTCTATGATGTTCTGGTCACGCTCTAGCCCTGGTAAAAAAAAGAAAAAGAAAAAAGAGACACGTCAGAGCTTCTCCTGCAAAAAGTGATTTTCCTTGTGGTTCAAGGGGGAGGACCGCAATTATCCTATACAAGGTTTTTGATCATGCTGATTCCAATGGTGCTCTTTTTGTTTCAATCTGATTCCATTTTGAAGGGGTTTCACTTTCTTTCTTGGTTGCAGCGTTGCAACTACTGCTGCAACCGTGATTTGCTATCCAGAATGATCTGACATGAATCTCAGCCAAGGAGCTTACATCACTAGGTAACAAGCGATTAAAATCTAGTAATCTAGGTTAATAAGTATTTTTCTAATCTTCTCTCAATAGGCTTAGCAAAACTGCCTATGGAGACTGGGCAGTTATATAGTTACACCAGAAAAAAAAAATGTGATCACCATCTAAAACTTGATTTTTATTAAATGCTGTCCACGCTTTTTTATTTCAACTCTGCACCAATTTGCTGCTTACAGTGCTAGGGTATAATCATTTTTAATTTATTCATCCAGCAACATACAGCTATAGGCTACTTGTGTTACCAGTAGAGCTTAATCGCTATAAGAGCCATGTTTAAGGAGCAAAGCTTTAATTTTCTCTATTTTCATCCGTTGAACAAATTTAGATTTTATTTTGTGAAAAACTGTTGCAAAAAAAAGCTGACATCGTAAAAAGTTTAGATATCTTTCATAAGGGGGCCACGTCTATTCATAGTAGGATCAAAATGGTTTTATGAGCTCTAGGAATGTTTTTCAAAGTGTCCGAGATAATGGAGAACTATCAAATGGAATTTGAAAGAAATATCAGGAGAGAGAAGAACGAATTTTTGGAACAGCATACACGCAATTTAAGAAGATTCTAGTTTCGTTTAAAAAGTTAATCAGGTTTAGTGACACAAGAAGGTCTCTTTATAAGAAAGCGTGGAGTATTAAAGTAAAAGCAGGAAAATTTCCTAAATAAAACTGAAAAACATTAAAAAAATAAGAAAGTCTTTCTGACGTAACTTGAAGTAAGGAGCGACTCGGCTTCCTAAAGTCATTTGGCTCATAGTAACAATAAAACTGAAAAACGTTAAAAAAGGAAGTCTTTCTAACGCAACTTAAAGTAAGGAGCGACTCGGCCCAATAGTGATCGAAACTATGAAAGACCTAATTTTGATAACAATAGATACATGAAAAGAATTGGCTTTTTATTCTGATTCTAAATGTATAACATTCATCAAGTTTAATCTTACCATAAAAAAAATACAAGCCTGAGAAAATTTGACTTATTTTTGAAAAGGGGAGAAACACCCCCAAAAAGTCAAGCAATCTCAATGAAAATTACACCATCAGATTCTGCATAGCAGAGGACCATAAGGTAGAGATTTGAAGCTCCCATCTACAAACGTATGGAATTTTGTATTTTTTGTCGGAAAAATGCGGGTTTATTGGCTTTCTTCCCCAGGGGTAACGGAATGGAAATAATGGTCCTAGAAGATCCGGAGAGGGGTCATTCGAACATGAATCAAAAGTTCTAGTGCCCTTTCTAAGTGAATAAAAGACTTGGATTGAAACTAGCCCCTTCACCACCCTCTTTTTTCCCTAAGGACATCCAATCGAAATTTTGAGATAGCCATTTGATTCAGCATAGTCGAAAGGTATAATAACTATGCTTTTGGGGATGACGTGACCTCCCATTGTCCTTTGGGGTAGGGCTGTAATCTATGCAATTTCTCCATTGTTCACATATAGTGTTTGTTATGGAAAATATATGGCAAGTTTTGAGGGGAAGAGGAGTTTTCTGAGGAAGAGGACCTTATGCAGTTTGAACAGTCTGCTTTAATTTTTCGAAACATCGACAAAAAATAAACAATAAATCACTATAATAATCAAGACGACTGGAAAGAACTAATGAAAATAAACAGTATGTTTAATATGCAATTTTATGACTTCCTGGTTATCTCAGCAATTTAAGATTTTCCTTCACTGTAATTTTTTCAGTTTTTCATCTTATAAAATGAAATAATTAAATATTGTTATCAGGGAGGGGGCAGTAGCAAAACTCACGTTTTAAATTATTTTTGTACGTTTTAAGTTTGACTTGGACATTCAATTTAATTTTTACTCGTTTAAGATTTAGTTCTTTATATATATCAGTATATGTTATTTTAATGATTGATATGATCATTTTGATAGGAATTTCTGGTTATTTTGAGTTTGAATTACTCAAACTCAATAATAGCACTTAATAATATCACTTTTTTTGTTGGTCTTTTATGGCTTTTGTATGGCTGTTTACTTTTCTCCGAAGGTTCTTTTTCGGAAAGCTTTTTTTAAATTTATTTTCTATTCATTTTCGCTTGTCAAAGTTTTATTATTGGTTAATATAATGAGTCTTTCTCTAGTTTTTCACATCTTTGAATTAAGGATTAAAACATTTGATACTAATTTATTAGTTATAATTAGTGTCATCTTAATAACCTTATCTGTTCCTGATATACCATACATGCTATTTAAGAGGAAAAACTCCCACAAGAAAGCAAGTGATTTAAAAAAAAATTACACCATAAAATTTAGCGCATCATCCAAACAAAGTTTTAAGGCTTAAGCCTTTCCAAGTTTCCGTTCACGTATTTCAGACTTTTTCGATATTTTTTAAAATGCCCCAAGGGCATAAATTTCAACCCTTGCCCTGAGGGTTCAGGGGGGGGGGGGGGGGGGTAATCCTCAAAGGAATAATTTTTGGACTTTTCAACTACGTTGAACAAAATGGCTATCTCAAAATTTTTATTGAATGTGTTTGGGGAAATGTGCACAAAAACCTTCAGTTTTCGGTAAAATGAGCCCCCTTAAAAGTTTTTATAGTCACCTTTTATTTATAAAATGGCCGGGAAATACATTAAACACACCTCACTTTTTATTTAGTCAACGGTACAGCGTTGACTCTGATTATGATGCTAAAAATCTATTCATGGGGATATTCTTCTCTGCCAACATTTTGCTCGTCTCTGTTGCTCTCTTTTTTTTAGTGTAGCGGGGATACAAAAAAAGTTCAATTTAAAGCTCTTAGTCTTAAGCAACTAATCTTTTTACACAGCTACTAATTTTTCAAACAAATACTTAGTTTTTGAAACATGTTGGTTCTTTAAGAATTGGTGTTACACTCCATGCTTTAAATACAGATTTCAAGAAGAGCCACTATTGAGCACGAAAATAGACAGTTTTGATCAGTTACATTTGCCTAAATTGGAAATAGCGCAAAAAAAAAAAATCGTACTAGAGATCATAAAAAGATAAAGCAAGTCTTTAAGAAAAAAGGGAAACAAAGAAATAATTTATTAATAAGGAAACAAAATGCAAATTTCCGTTGATGCCTGTTTTTGTTCCATTACTTTATACCACATGGAAGACCCTTTTTGCTTTTGATGAAAAAATCCTTTGAATTCTTCTTATTCAAGAAAATCAGGGAATTGGCCCTTTGCCAAAGTAAGACTTGTGAAGAATAGACACAAACAATGAGGACAGTTGATGATTGGCTCCTACTTTTAGAGAACAGAGAATAGCCTTGGAATCATTTAGTTGAAAAATTGCTACTTCACCAGACAAGACTTAATTATAAAACAAGGGAAGGGGACTTTATCAATTCCCGGCCTATTCTTAGAATTTTTTACTGTACATTTGTGTGAAGATTAAATTGTCAGGTAGATTTTGGTGATGTTCCAGTTACTAATGAATTACCTGTTTTAGAAGTAAAATTACTTTTTATCTTTTCCGTTTCTTAGTGAAGAGGTCAGGTTCACACTTAGAAAGACTAAAGTCATTATAATTTGAACAAAATACAAGGGCAGTTCTTATGAAACTTTTCCTCTATGGCCTTTTGCCCATCGCCCTACGAAACTTGCTCTAGACAGGGGAGAGGTAAAGAAAGGTATTTTCCCCCCAGGAAAGTAAAATATTTTTAGTTCCTACACCAGTCTTACCAAATTTTGATGCCCACTTTTGTATATTGTGCATTTGCAATGGGTTAAAAATATTATTACAAAATTATATATATTAGTTAATTGGATTTTAAGATTAAGCATAATCATACTATTGTCGATAAGACTTGGTAAGATTATTACAAAACTATCTTAAAGTTACAGTAGTTTCAAGGAACAAAAATTACGATTTTGAACTTTAAGGATGGATTTGACAGATTTTATCCAAAGATTTAAACATGACAGCCACAAGATCCAAAACGTAATTTCTTGAGTTATATATTTCTAAACTAATATATCGAGAATAAGCGAAATCACTCAGGGAACAAGAAGACTAAGATTTTTTATTAATGAATATATTAAGGGAAATTTAATTATTTTACAATCACTATAAAAACTTAATAATAAACAAGAATATATTGTTCTGCCATCTACTTTGAATTGTTTTGGAGAAACAATCTTCAAAATATATTCTTTCTGGTGGTAATTTAAATGTTTCAAACAGTTCGTGGTAACGAACTGTAAGTAAGGAACGACTCAGCACAATTGTAGCCGAAACTGTAAGAAACTAAATTTGGGTAATGATAGAAACATCAAAAGAATTAAATTTTTATGCTGATTAATTAAAAAAACTTTTTCCACAAAATTAGTTTTTCAAAAAAAGTAAAGAACCCCAATAAACCAAAAATGAACAAGAATAGAATCAAATAATCTACCGAGCATAAAACTACCAAAAATCAGTATCAATAAATAAATGAAATCCAAAACAAACAGAAATTAAAATAAATAACAGAGTCAAACTCAAAAACGAGCAGAAATTAATATGAGTAGGGTTCTTTTTTTTTCCTACGTTCGTATTATACTCGTATTAAAATAAACCTAGAATTTTCTAAACTTCTGCAAATTAGAAGCGTTAATTCATATTTTTACAACTATGGAAAAGGCTAACTTGTGAAACTTTTCTTAACGACAGACAGGCAATCTGCCATCCATCATTGAACATACTTATTTATATATTGAGGTGTAAAAAACGAAGATTCATTGAAAAGATAAACTACCCTATTTTTTTCTGTGTCCTTTTGATCCAGAATAGTAAAACGTGAGCATATCTACGTACCAAAAATTTTATTTGGAAAACCTCTATATTGAAGTGAATTCATAAAATCGATTATTCATTCAGACAAGATTCGCTCCATTCTTCAAATGTAACCTGTTTACAGGATTGCCACCAGCTCAAGAAAAGACATCCATGGCAAGCATGTTGCCAAAAGGACCAAAAGAGTGTTGCTCGCATCAAAAGAGTGTCGCACTTACTACCATTACGGTCCCATGGGATGCCAGGTGCGTTGAATTTTTCAAAGCATTTGGCGTCGTTGCGAACTCTGATTCAACCAGGAAACATGACTTTTGAAAACAAACGCATACATTATTTTGGTGCCACATCTGTACGAACCAAGAGTAACCACTGGATCATCAAACATGGTTCTGCTTTTTTTCTTTTTTTTATAAATATAAAATGAACAAAAATAGAATCAAATAATCTACCAATCATACAACTACCACAAATTAAAGTACAGATATTAAAGTAAACAGAAATTAAACAAATATAAATAAAAGTAAATAACAGAGCCAAACTCAAAGCGAGCAGAAATTAATATGAGTAGGGTTCTACACACCTATGCTTTCTAAAAGCCAGAATATAATTTGTACTTTATGAAAAAAATTCAAATGGAATTACTGAAAAAATGTACATTGTCAGTTTAATGTACATATGCTGATTTTTATTCCTTAAAATCTGAATTAATTTTGATTTCTTAAAGTTATAAAAAGGAAAATATTAAAAAAAAAAATTTTCACTAAAGTAAAAATTATATTCTGGCTTTTAGAAAGCATAGGGGTTTAGAACCCTACCCATATTAATTTCTGCTCATTTTGAGTTTGACTCTGTTATTTATTTTAATTTCTGTTTGTTTTGGGTTTCATTTATTTATTGATACTGATTTGTGGTAGTTGTATGCTTTGTAGATTATTTGATTCTTTTTTTTGTTTATTTTTGGCTTAAGAGAGTTCTTTGCTTTTTTTGAAAAACTTATTTTGTGGAAAAAGTTTTTTTTAATTAATTTCTGTTCGTTTTATATTGACATTGTCTTTTTCATTGAGAAAGACTGAGGCTCTTCTAAAGTTAAACAACCATCCCTTCCATAAAAACCTTAAATACCCCCTGGGCATAACTTACAACCCTTGCCCCTAATCTCTGGGGTTTGTTTAAACCCCAAAAGGCTTGTTATATGATATTTAGTCTACGATATTTTGAATAAAATTGCTATCTCAAAATTTCTATTAGATGCATTTCGAAACAATACGATGTGTGTGTGTGTGTGTGTGTGGCGGGTGGGTAGCTACCCTCTGACCACTCCGACTCTGAAAAAGAGCACTAGAGAGTCTGATTACCGATCGAATGAGCCCCCTCCGAAGTTTATGTGACCATGCTTTCTATAAATCCCTTAAACGTATGCCCCCAAGGTTTAACTTACAACCCTTGCTCTGAGGGCTGGGGGGGGGATTTGTTATCCTCAAAGACATAATTTCGAGACCTTTCAAATACGTTGAACAAAATGATTATCTAAAAATTTTGATCGGAAGTGTTTGGAGAAATGATGGGCGTTGGGAGGGGGGGCATTAGCCCTTTGATCACTTTCGACTAATGAAAAAGGAACTATTCCTCTCAATTTCCAATCGAATGAGCCCTTTTTGAACCTTCTACGACAAAACATTCTATAAAAACCTTATATGCCCCAAGGGCATAACTTACGATTATACCTATTATTGCCCCGAGAGCTATGGGGGAGGGTTGTCATCCTTAAAGACATAATTTCCAGACCTTCGAACTACTTTGAACAAAATGGCCACATCAAAATGTTGATCAGAAATGTTTGGGGAAATGATGGGCGTCGGGGGAGGGGTGATTCTCCCTCCGATTACTTTCAACAATTAAAAAGGGCAATAGCACCCTCAATTTCCAGTCAAATGAGCCCTTTTTGAAGTTTTTACTACAACGCTTTCTATAAAAGCCTTATATGCCCCCAGGGCACAACTCACAACCTTCGCCGTGAGGCCTGTGGGGGGCAGGGTTCATACCCCAAAGACATAATTTCTAGACCCTTCATCTACGTTCAACAAAATGGCTATATCAAAATGTCGATCGGAAGTGTTTGGGGAAATGATGGGCATGAGGGGGATTCACCCTGCCATCGCTTTTGACCATTAATAAGGGCACTAGCCCTCTTAATTCCCAATTGAATGAACCCTTTTTGAAGCTTCTACAACAACGCTTTCTGTAAAAACCTTATATGCCCCCAGGGCATAACTTACAACCTTTGCGCTGGGGGCTGTGGGGGGTTTGTATTCCTCAAAGACATAATTTCCGGACCTTTCAACTACGTTGAATAAAATGGCTATTTCATAATTTTGATTAAATGTATTCGAGGAAATGGTGGGCGTGAGAGGGGGGTTAGTTGCCCTCCAATCGCTTTCGAATGGCAATCGCAATCGCTTTTGAAAGGGCACTAGCCCTTTCAATTTCCAATCAAATGAGCCCTTTTTGAACTTTCTATGACAACACTCTTTATAAAACCTTATATGCCCCCTGAGGATAACTTACAACCCTTGTCCTGAGGGTTGTGGGGAGGGGGGGTTGTCATCCTTTAGGACCGAATTTCCAGAATTTTAAACTGTTGAACAAAATAGCTATCTCAAAATTTTGATTGGATGTATTTGGGGAACAGGTGGGCGTTAGAGGGGTAGGGGGGGGGGGGTTAGTTGCCCTTCAATAATTTTCGAATATTAAAAATGGCTCTAGTCATTTCAATTTCCAATCAAATGAGCCCCTTTTGAAGATTTTACGAAAAACATTTCTATAAAAAACCTTATATGTCCCCAGGTTATAGCTTACAGCCCTCTCCGTGAGGGATATGAGGAAGGTTGTCAACCTCAGAAAAATGAGTTTAAGAACTTTTAACTATGTTGATGAAAATTGCTATCTCAAAATTTGGTTGGCTTTGTTTTGGGAAATGGTGAGCGTTAGTTGCCCTCTAATAGCTTTCAACTTTTAAAAAGGGGACTAGCTCTTTCAATTTCCAATTGATTGAGCCCTTTTTGAAGTTTCTACAACAACACTTTCTATAAAACCTTATATGCCACAAAGGGATAGCTAATAACCCCGTGCCCTGAGGGTTTTGGGGGGTTTGTCACCTCCAAGACATAATTTCCAGAACTTTCAATTACGTTGAACAAAATGACTATCTCAAAATTTTGATGGGATATGCTTTGGGAAATGGAGGGTGTAGGAGGGGGGTTGACTACTTTCCAAGACCTTTCAAATAATAAAAAGGGAACCAGTCCTTTCAATTTTCAATCTAATGCTCTTTCTGAAGTTTCTACGACAACGCTTTATATAAAATACCTATATATGCCCCCAGGGCATAACTTACAACCCCTGCCCTGAGGGTTGTGGGGGGGTGGTCATCACTCAAAGACCTAATTTCCAAAATTGTAGACTTCGTTGAAAAAAAATAGTTATTTCAAAATTTGACTTGCATGTTCTTTGGGAAATGAACAACGTCGAAGGGGGGCCAGGCCATCTTCTACCGCCTCCGATTATGGGAAAGGGCATCATCTACTTCGGCTCCCTCTTAACTAGGTCCCTTTCAAAGTCTTTATATACACGCATTCTGTAATAACCTCATGCACTTTAGGGGCATAACTTACAACCTTTGCCTGGAGGGCTGTGGGGGGGGGAGAGTCCTGCTCAAAGACACAATTTCCAGAACTTTCAACTATGTTGAAGAAAATGGCTATCTCAAAATTTTGATTTGGATGTGTTTAGGGATAAGTTGGGCATGACAGGTGGTTAGTTACCCTTCAATCACTTTCGACTATTAAAAGCGCAGTAGCCCTCTGAATTTCCAATTGAATGAGCCTTTTTTGAAGTTTCTACAACAACACTTTCTATAAAAATATTATATGCCCCCAGGGCATGGGAGTAGGCAGCATCTTGTGTAGAGGGGGGCAGCCGCTTCTGTGATGGAGGGGGAGGGATCTTACTAATACTTCCCGAGGTCCTATGAATATAGGTCTTTAGAAACTAGTCATTCTATATTTCACTAAAACTCGGCCTTTAACATTTTCCATGTTCTACTTTTCCTGCAACAGTATAACATAATAGACCCACTATAGTTCTTCCAATTTCTAGAAAACATAAACACCACAAAAGCGATTTGACACAAATCCCATTATGGTTAGATAACAGCTTTTTCTAAGAATTCCATTCAAAAGCTTAAAGCTGGGCAGAATTAAATATTAAGATTGGTAGAGGAGAGACCGGCCCACGTTTATCCAAAGCAAACAGTTTCAATACACAAACCAAAGGGGCTTCTGGTGGATTATAAATACTCTGACAGGTTGCAGTGTATTTTTTTAAAATGTCTGACCTTAATTAATACTTTTACCAAAAATTTCAGATTGGATCAGGTTTTATGGTGATTAACTCTGGAAATTTGTTCAATTTTGTCTTAAATCTTAGGCCTAGTCAAGAATACTAGAGAACTCGCGTTGTAAACTCGCGTTGTATTCTTCTATTGATTGCCTGTTTATTTCAGCTTCCCAAACGCGCCATCTTCACCAGTTTGCTGTTACTATTTTTTCATCCTGTGGGATAGTGAACTCCCATGTTCAGCCACAATCCCCAGAGTAAATTCGGCATACCGTACCAAGGTGACCAAAAGTAGGCTATGCTTTCAAAAGCTCTTTAAATATAATATTTAAATAATGAAGGTAAGCATAAAACCCAAAATTGGGTCATTTCAGACATTGTTTATTACTGTCAGAGCAGTCGATGAACTAAAATTCTTTTCTCTCTGTTAAATTTCATTCAAGATAAGATGATTGAAAGTAAAACAGAAGAGAAAAGAAAGAATGGTAGCTGTGATCCAGAAGAAAATAAAATAGCAGTTTTTTCTGTCTTATTCTAAAACAAGTCGATTGGAGTCTCCGGAAATGCCATGGGTGTCCCTTGAGAAATGCTGCAAGACTACACAAAAAACGTTGAAAACTTAAATATCCCTCAAAAAGCTCTGGACCTGAATTTCCTTACATCCTGTTACAGCCCATGATCGATATTTACAGAGGAACAAGCAAAAAGACTAAAAACTTACTTGAAAACGATAGCTTATATGCTTTTGACTGTATTCCCCATATAGTTTGTAAATTTGGATACACTTATACCATTATTAAGAGCATAAAAGTACCATATAACGGAACCGCAAAGTTAGAGGAAATAGTGAAGGTATTACATGTGAATGTCGATAACGTGGTTTTATGCATTGACCTAAAAGTCCATCAGTAGAAATGCAAATAAATACACGCCTATGATGGACAACTACTTTTAACTGCCACAATGAAGGAACTTTCTTTAACAACCTGAATTGAAGTCTATACAAACACACGTTCAGACCACAAGATATTGCAAGTTAAAACGACTCAGGTCTGAAAAAAATCCACATGCCTCGTAAAATCATTGCACTGCAAGGCTAGAAGTAAGTAAGGAGGGTCACGTCAGCAGAAAGAGGACAGTTGACCACAATTTTTGCTGGGGCTAATGTGTTGGGAACACAGTCGCTCCTATAACTTTGTTCCCACAAAAACAGTCTCCGGAAATTTTACTCGGGGGAGCTTTACCAGGAATCATTCTGATCAGCTCAGAAAATACTTCTAGCTGGATGACTGCCTCTCATTCTTTGTTTTACTTTCAGCATTTTATCAATCAACTCAAACCCAAAAAATCAACAAGAAAGGAATATGAAAAGCTCAGAAGTTCTTACTGACACCCCTATGAAAGATTGTATTGCTGCTAAGATAAAAGCTGTATCTGCCGAAAAGCCCTAGTTCTGGAACGGAAGAACGTCAGACAAGTGAAAAGACTAAAAAGCAAAAGCTGGGTCTCTGGCAACAAGAGTCACAGTTAGAGTGACGATTCTGGGGTAGATGATCCTGTATACAACAACTTTTTAGACCCCAGCATAGACATTGAAGACAAGCCTCCAACAAGCAACTTCTAATTTTACACTTAGAAATTCAAGGCTGGTGATTACATTCTGATTGAGCTGAAGTGCAAGAAAGGGAATTCTGTTCACAATTTTATCATTATCGAAAGTAGCAACTGAAGAACTTAAGGTCCTCTTTTGGAAGAAGACTGGAGCAAGAGACTTTGCGCTAACTTACGAAATGAGTAGTATCTTAAAGACAGAAGTTGAAATAAAACTGCCATCAATGAAAGGTAGAACAACAAGATCTGTGGAGTGGCTGACTTTTGGGGTTGAGCAGTCAATGTATACTTTGAAGTTATTACTCTTTATTTTTTCTTTCAAACTTAATAAAAATCATTTTGTAGATTTCTATGCTGAACATATTGTTTCTTAATTTTATTTCCGAAAAACAAGCTTTTAATGTTCCCCTGGTCATTCATCTTTCTCTTTTGTCCGGTGGCAAAAAATAAGCCAGAGACGACAGAACAAGTACCGGGATGGCCCAGGTTTGGCACTCTTGACCGCTTGGATAGAGAAGCATCCAGGTGGAAAAACGACGGAGTATTTCTAATTGTCTTTTTCAAGGATGGTATTGAATGAGTTACTTTTGCTTTGATAAGCTAAGCAACTTCTTATTGCTTGAATCAATTCATGGTGAATTAAACAAGTCAAAATCAGCCGATCCTGGACCAGTCTCCTATATACATATTGGACCGAAAATCAATATTGAAGATCAAAACGTATATGTTGATATCGCAAACGATATTTGGAAATTTCTGTTTATTTCCAGCTTTTTTAACCATCTACCAGGTAACATCCAACAAAAAATTCCAACATACGAAAAGTTCTCGCTAATATCTATCGTAAATTTGAAGTTATAGGGGGGGGCAGCTGCCGAAATGCCCGGGCAGCTGCTCGGGGGCACGAGGAAAATTCTCTGTGGGGATGAAATTTTCCAGGGGGTTGGGGGTTCCGAGTGAATTTTTACACGGGGAGAGAAGGGTATATCCTAGCATGATTGAAAAACAGTCAGACATTAAATAAAAAACATGTTTTTTCAACTGAAAGTAAGCAGCAACATCAAACTCAAAATGATAGAAATTATTTCACATACCGGCTCCCTCCTAAGTCCCTCGCTCTATACGATAAAGTTTAACAGTTTATCGGGTTTTCCTTAAGAAACACTGCTCAAACGCAAGGGCCATTGAATTTTAATCAGAAGGATTTTTCAAGAACTTTAAGACTTTAGCGTAAAGAGCGAGAAAATGATGAAGAAGCAGCCCCACTCATACTCGGAATAAATTCTGTTCGTTTTAAGTTTTAATGTTGCTCCCTGATTTCAGTTGAAAAAACTTATTTATAATATTTTCGTTTTTTTTTAAACCATTGTATTTTGAACAGTGTGCTTTGTTTTTCGAAACATTAACGACAAATGAAAAATAAATTACTACAATAATCAAGATGAAGTGTTCAACACTCAAGTGACATGAATTTAATTTGGAACTGAGATCATTAAAAAAAAGTCCCCTTGCCAAAGTCTGTTTCTACATAATAATAATAATTTATTTATTCCATCTATAGGTACATGAATGTATACAGAGGTGTACAGGAAATAAACGAAAAGAAAACTAACAAAACGATATTTCTGAAGAAAACGACGGTATCAACACTCAATGAATAGCTCAATTTTACTAAGACTGGTGCAACAACTCTATTTGTCCATCAAACGACACAGTTAGGGGGGAAATCAATTCTTCTTAATCCAGATCACCTAAGAAATCGATCACATTGCTATTTCATTTTTGTAGTTATTAGAAATTTCATATTTTTGGATAATATACCTGTTTCTTAAACAGAAATAGTTTTAAGACAAAATTTGCGAATCCGGAAAATATAAGCCGACCATCAAATGATTTCTGCGCCAATTGATGAAACTGACCTTAGACAAAGATAAATAAAATACAAGCTTTCATTCCTTTAACTGGGTCTCTTTAAACATCAATTGACCTAAGTTGAAAACAAAACTTCTGGCACGACGTCACAAGTATACAAAACAATTCAATTTATTTTTCTTTTCTTTGGTAATTGGCTTAACAAGCCTTTTAACTTGCCTTCTGCGGCAGTTTCTGGTATAAATATTGCTCTGGATCCCTTACCAAAAAAGCCACTTGAAATAATTAAGGGGAGACAAAATCCTGGATTTGACGTCTACAGCTGAAGGGAATGACTCCAAAATGTAATGACTTCATAAACAAGGCAGAGGGAGAGTTTTATTTTCAATGGGTTCACCTTGTTTGTCTTCCTCTAATTTGATGCTATTAGAGTGACTATTACGGCTAATAATCATATTAAAGAGTGTAAGTGCTAAATACTCCCACAGAACGATAGAATTTCGTAATAATAATAACCTTAATACCTTGCTCTTCAAGCTAAAGTGTTTTAGTATTTTTAAAAAAGGTAATTATTGTTATAATTAAACGACTCTTGTGTTTCCGGAGTCGTTCTTAAAGAACTGTACAAAATTCAAACTTCACCGTAAAGAGCGAGGTATTGAGGAGTGGGCAACTTGCCTCATAAACGTAATAATTTCTGTCCGTATTAAGTTTTAATGTTGCTCCTCACTTTCAGTTGAAAAAACTTGTTTTTTAATTTTATTCCTGATCGGTTTTTAAATAATGCCGGGAAATCCGGATCCGCATCCACGAAAGATAATCTAGACAATTCAATCCTGGTGCAAATTTCCTCCGGACAATGACCTTTAACATCTCCACACGTAAAATTAAGTCGGCAACAAGAAAGTAAGACAAATAAAAAAAAAAAATTCTTATAGGAATTCTGGCAAATTTCCCCAGTGTAAATTTTCCCCTGAAAAGCTCATCTTCTGGAAACATGGAAAATTCTACCCGTAGAAAATCCCCCGTCAGAAAATTTCCTCAGCCCAAAGAATGTATGTATACTTCCCAATAACAAATACTATACGTAAACAAAGGGGAAAGTTTATAACTTAAAGACCATTCCCCAGGGGCTGTGGGGGGTCATGTTTATCTCCAAAAGCATAATTATTGCACATTTTAACTATGCTGAACAAAAGTTTCTCAAAATGTCCATCAGACGATTTGGGTAAAAAAGGGCGTGCCCTCCAATGTTTTTGGTCACTTAAAACTAGGTTCGATACAATCAACCCTGAGAAAAAAAAATACGAATAAACACGCATCCGTAATCTTTCTTCTGGCTTAAAAGACAAAATTCCACATTTTTGCAGCTAGGACCTTGAAACTCCTAAAGTAGTTTTCTGATGCGCTTAATCTGACGGTGTGATTTTCGTTAAGATTCTTTGACTTTTAGGGGGTGATTCCCCCTTTTTCGAAAACCAAGCAAATTTTCTCAGGCTCGTAGCCTTTGATGGGTAACAAAAAAATTAATGAATATTATATATTTGAAATCAGCATAATAATCCAATTCTTTTTTATATATCTATTGATATCATAAATTCCGTTTTTTAGAGTTTCAGTTACTATTGAGCTGCTTTGCTCCTTACTTACAGTTTGTTACCATTGACTGTTTGATCAGATCGTCCTTCAGATATCCTCCCCCTCCTCCTATCGAAATCCATGGTTGGTCCATATTTCCCTCTTCATTATGTTCATATAATTTGCCTGTTTTTGTTGTGTAAGAGTTTGTTCCCGCCTTCTTAGACAAGTATCCGATAGGATTATGTGTGTTGTCGTCTATATTGGTCATACTCCGTAATCGTCCTTCTAAACCGTAGTTTTAACAGCCCTAGATCTCAGAATTATATTACCAGGCTATCAGTGTAACTAGGAGTTCCAAAAAGAAAATGACTATTCAAGCATTCTATAGTGTTTTTTCTATGCAGTCAATCTTTGAACACAAATCTTACTATCCAAATTCCAATGATCCCAATAACCTTAACTGGAGGGAAAATCTTAAATTATAATCACAACAATTTTACTAATGATAGAACATTTCGGGGGGGGGGTTAAACCCCCCTACGCCCCACCCCTCTCTGGGTACGGCCTTGCCTCCTCCTATCGAAACCCATGGTTGGTCCATATTTCCCTCTACTTATGTTCATATAATTTGCCTGTTTTTGCTGTGTAAGAGTTTGTTCCCGCCTTCTTAGACAAGTATCCGATAGGATTATGTGTATTGTCGTCTCCGTAATCGTCCTTCTAAACCGTAGTTTTAACGACCCCAGATCTCAGAATTATATTGCCAGGCTATCAGTGTAATTAGGAGTTCCAAAAAGAAAATGACTATTCAAGCATTCTATAGTGTTTTTATATGCAGTCAATCTTTGGACACAAATCTTACTATCCAAATTCCAATGATCCCAATAACTGGAATCATTGTTCCAATAACTGGAATCATTGTTCCACTAACTGGAAATTCCAAATTCCAATAACTGGAGGGAAAATCTTAACTTATAATCACAACAATTTTACAAATGATAGAAACATCTTAACTGGAAACATCCTTAATAGAAACATCCTGGAAAGGGGACTGACTGTCCTCTGATTACTATTTAACATCCTCCTCAATATGCCCAGAAAGTTTAAATTTAAAACCCTCAGCTGTTCTTGGGATATTGCAAATACGCCTTTTTGATAAACCGGGTGCAAATAGTATCTTTCCATTTAGTTTAACACGCCCCTCAACATTCCCCGAAGTTTCAACTTAATGCCTTTAGCATTTTCGACCACACCTCGAATCAAATATCTACCCTTTTCCTAATGATAAATCCTGCATGTAAAACAGGGCAAATTACATAATTTATAATAATTGCCCTGGGGCCGCGGGGGGCATTACATTACCAAAGCCATAGTTACTAGACCTTTTGACTGTTTTGAACAAAATCACTTTTTCGAAGTTTTGATCGGTGATGAATGAAGGGAGCTTCTAAAAACAATCAGGGGAGCTGGTTGCCTTCCGATAGCTCGTCAACATCCTTCTCAACATCCCCTGAAATTTTCAAATTAATATTCTCATGCAATCCTTATATATTGACGCTATGTCCTTATGACCACCAGCAAGCAAAAAATATGTTTTATTGTGTTCGGCATCTCTCTCCAAAGCTGTAGGGGGTTATGTCATCCCAATAGGCAGTGGCGTAATCTCTTCAAAATCCTGGCGGGGGAGAGGGCAAATTTGGAGCCAAATTTCTTAAATAAAGTGAAAATTACAGTAAAAACTAAAAAATGAGCCATTTGCTACCATAACGGTACATTATAGCAATATAAAGGTACTTTATATTACTATAAAGGTAAATATATACTAACGAAAGCTGATCCGTTTCTGTCGATGCTTGAATTATGCAGGTTTATCTTTGTTTTGACAAGATTTTTGAAGAACTAAATTTCAGCTGGGGAGGGGGGGGGGGGCAAAATGGGGTCTGGGAGGGAGCAAACTGAGGTCTGGGAGGGGTAGTTGCCCCCCTGCCCCATATAAAATTACGATTCTGCCAATAGGCATAGTTATTTGAGCTTTAGACTATTTTGGACAATATGTCTGTTACTAAATTTTGATTGAATCTTTTGAAGGGAGAGCAACTAAGAAGGGCATGGGAGGGGGCTGGCAGCCTTCCAATCACTTTTCAACATCCCACCCAACATGTCCTGAAAGTTTAAACTTAATACCGTCAGCCGTCCTAAAAATATTGCAGATCCTCCGATTTGATAAACATGGTGCATTCTAGATACATCTAGAATTAAATATTACCCCTTTCCACAATGATAAATCCAGTATATAACTATAGGCACATTGCATAATTTAGAATTCTTGGAAGGATTGTGGCATCCACGGAAGTATAGTTATTTGACCTTTTGACTAGTTTGAACAAAATGACAATTTCAAAATTTTGATCAGTGTTGAGTAGAGAGGGCACCTCAAAGGGCAAGTAGGGGGGGGGGGCTGGTTGCCCCCCAATCCGTCTTCAGCATACTCTGAAAGTTTCAACTTAATACCCTCAGTTGTTCTGTAGATACTGTTGATATTCCCTTTTCGCAACCAGCAGGCAAGTTGTGTTCTGATCGTATTCAGCATCCCTCTCAACATTTCCTTAAAGTTTCACCTTAATACCCTAAGTTTTTTGGAAACCCAGAATTGAACATTCCCTCTTTTCCAATAAAAATCCTTATATGTTAACAACGGGCAAATTGCATAACTTATAGCCCTTGCCCCAGAGGCTGAGGGGTGTCCACCCGGAGGCATAGTTATTTGACTTTTTGACTATTTTGAACAAATTGGCTATATCAAAATTTTGATCTGATGCATTTGAGGATATAAGGGTGACGGAGGGGGCTGGTTGCCCATAAATCGCTTTTGACTCTTATTCCAATCGAATGGGTCCCCTCCAAAGTTTATACTAAAACCCCTTCCACAAAAACCTTATATGTTAACAACGGGCAACTTGCGTAAAATACAGCACTTGCCCCGGGGACTGGGGGGGGGGTCTTCAATCCTGGAGGCATAATTATTTGGCCTTTAAACTATTTTGAAAAAAATAACCATCTCAAAATTTTGAATGGGTGCATTTGGAGGAAAAGGGAATAAGGCGGGGGGGGGGCGGGGGGGGGCTTGTATGCCCTCCAATTACTTTTGAATCTTAAAAAGGGAACTAGAGCTTTCCACTTCCAAATGAATGAGCCTCCTTCAAAGTTTATGCACCGATCCCTTCCATGAAAACATTTTATATTAACAATAGGTTACTTGCATTAACCATCTCAAAATTTTGAATGGGTGCATTTGGAGGAGAAGGGGGGTAGGGCGGGGGGAGGGTATGGTTGCCCTCCGATTACTTTTGACTCTTAAAAAGGGAACTAGAGCTTTCCATTTTCAAATGAACGAGCCTCCTTCAAAGTTTATACGCTGATCCCTTCCATAAAAATGTTTTATGTTAACAATAGGTTACTTGCATAACTTACGACCCTTGCCCCGTGGGCTATGGGGGTTTTGTTGACCCTCGAGTTACAGTTATCTGACCTTTGGACCGCTTTGATCACAATGACAAGAAAATTTCGATCAGATGCATATTTGGGGGTGGGGGCGTGGGGGGGGGGGGCTGGATGCCCTCCAGTCCATTTTGATCCTAAAAAGGACACTAGAACTTATGATTTCTTAATCAAACGAGCCCCCTACAAAATTTACACGACCACCCCTTCCATGTGAAGTGTCTTTGGGGAAAAAAATACATTGAAACCTCGTGGCTCTTTAACATTGTGGCAACTTTAACATTGAGCATTATAAATTTTATGTCCGCAGAAAAATCTGAAAAATTAAATATAACGTATCCATGCTTTATATTGCTAGTAATAAGGGTTATTATCAGATTTCCAGTATTTTTTTTTTTCAGACTTTAAAGCTTTTAAAAAGTAGAGTACCAACCAGAAGAGCAGATGTTTTTCTTGAAAATAAACACTATTTTATAAATGTGTTAATTATAAATTCGAGGCTAATAGCCACCAAACAGGGCGTTCACAAAGTCAATAAAGTTTTTCTCATTAAGTGCATGCCGCAGTGCTTATGACCACTCAAACCAGAATTTTAGATTATTGACTTTATGAAAAGTTCCAGTGCTAAACACTTCGCATCTCTCGTGTAAGCAGTTTAAGAGGTCTCTAAGCGTGTTGGACTAGGTACCAGTGGCTTCAAGACTGATAGAATATACTGGCTATCAACTATTCTGTTTCTTCTCAGATTAACCTTGGCGTGGAGGCAATAGGAACATCGAGGAATCCAAGCATCTTGGCTCAATTTTAACACCAGATGGGGAAGCAAAAAGAGAAATGTTCGCTCGTATAGCTGAGGTCTTTACTTCTCAGAGAAAAAAAAACAATACAGCCCAGGGAAGAGATTGCAACTAAAACCGGAGTCCGAGCTACACTACTATATGCTTGTGAGACATGACCGATAAAGACAAAAGAGGTGAGAACTTTGGACGTATTCGACCAATATTGCCGTCATTCAATTCTTTGCATCAACAGATGGAATAGAATTTAAAATAGTTAAGTAAGGAGCCGATATGGTTAATCAGAAGAACTTCCACTCATTATCAAAAAGCGTCTCTGAAGCTACTTAGCCACACTTTGTGTCGTCCTGCAGGCACGATACATCAAAATGTCCTTGTTTGCGAACCAACTCCCTCCTGGAAACGAAAACTGGAAGGACAATAGAAGAGCCTCAGGCAAAAATTGAAGGAAGATCTGGAGCCATGGGGCAGGGGGCATTGGAGACATGGTCGGAGAATGGACAAAGACCGACTGAAGACCACCGATGAAGATGCAGCCGAGAGTCCGAAGTGGTGGTCGGAAGTCATTACAAGGGTCTTTGGTGCCGGGCAAGACTACCCGTCATCTGGTTCCGGCCGAATGTTAAAGTGAGTAAGCAGTTCGAATAATTTAAGAGAACAATGTATCTTTTTTTTAGATGATTATGCGTCTTTAGATGACATGAATTACTTGTAACTCTTAGTTAAACATTTAAGAAGTTCAACTTCTTCCCAATGACAACAAATTTTATGATAATTAGCTCATAAAATCTACTAGCTCTATGACAGATTTACAAATTTGAGTCTTTTCAAATAGCAGGATTTTTTTTGCACATTTGTTGATAAAAGCTTTTTAAAAGATTTTAATTTCAGTATTTTATATATTCTTTTCAGTCTTGGGCAAATCTTGCAGTCAATTATCATTCTTCATGCTCACAAAATGTTATACATATTTTATAACTATTCAAGAGCCAGTCAAGACCCTTAAGCCCTCCAGACTAAAGCAGCTTGTTGCTTTGTGATATCTTGAAACCAACCTTCCTCTCTTCCAAAAGAACCAATGACTATATTACTAAATGTAAACGAATTAATCACCTACGTTTATAGCGTCAAAAGCGTCAAAAGACCTATATAAATAGATTTATTTAAACTATAGTTGAAAATTAAATGATTGATGTTAATTCCGATTAGTAATACATATGAGAAATTGCAGCTCAATCGGAATACGAAAGTTAAGTAACATGTAAATTTTAAAGGATAGTACAAGATTCGATTTTTGACCTTTGAACCAACCGAGGAAGTTAAATAAAAGCGTTAAAATAAGACAGATAAACAAAATAATAATAATAATAATAATAATAATAATAAATCCTAGCCCTAAGAATAAACAAACCCTGACCCAGGTTTTACTAATGCCAACGAAGGAAAGGTAGCCCTAAGGAAGGGACATGCAACGTTAATAGTCAATCCGGTGATTTTAATGAATGTAAAAAAAAAATCCTGCCCCTAAGAATAGACAAACCCTATCCCAAGCTTTAATAATAGTAGAGATCTAAGTTATACTTCTAGACCTTTATGTTCCTTCCGGTGTATTTCCACCACTTTATGTTCCATGGCACCTTTCCATGGCAGATTACCAGACTGATTATTGCTATTGTTGTCAATTGCATATGGAATTATACAAAACCTACCGGACAGCTTTCTTGGCCAACCAGACAGGTTTCTGGGCCAACCAGACAGGTTTCTGGGCCAACAAGACAGGTTTCTGTGCCAACTCTAAGTTTCTGCACCTTTACGTTCCTTGACACCTTTTCAAGGCAGATTACCAGACTGGTTATTGCTATTGTTGTCAATTGCACATGGAATTATACAAAACCTACCAGACAGCTTTCTCGGTCAACCAGACAGGTTTCTGGGCCAACCAGACAGGTTTCTGAGCCAACTCTAAGTTTTTTCAACCAGACTGGTTTTTGAACCGACATCTGTTTTTTTAGGGGAGCCAATCAGAGAATCGCTTACATATGATTTTCCCTTTGCATAACAATTCATCCTTGAAATTCCGTATAAAATATTCATGCACTAAAATTTAATTTTCATTATGTTTTAACATATCGAACATAGTACACTGAATATTATTAACTTTGAAACAATGGATATTTCTAATTTCAACGTGAGTATAGTTTACCAAATTTCTTAATGTATTTCCAGATAAAAAAGCATTTTACCAGTAAATTCAAATTTCAGGGGGACTTAGCCCCGCTCCCCTCCAACAATACAAAACCCTAAAATATGATGCGTATACTCGATAGAAATGACAAAGCACGCTTTTTTCTATTATGTAAAACAAAAACCCTCATTTCCATTGCCTTGTTACGAGCATAATTCTGTAGTTTTACATATCTCGTTCAAAAATATCCTTTTCCAATCCACCATCTAAAATGTGCTGTCTTTTTCCGGGCTAAATAAAGTCATCTGTTTCTTATCATGTTAGCAAGAGTGACAATTTCAAAACAACATTAACATGCTCCTTATCGAGATTAAGAAAACAAAGGACTGGAAACATGTAATTCTAGACTCGTTGACAGGAGTTTCTGTTTTTTTTGGCCAAATTAGACGAGATGTATTTGATGAATGCAAAAGGGTTTAACAGATGATTAAGAGGCTTTTATAAAAATATAAGACAGGGAAGGGGGCAGTGAATCAATTATAACACGTTCATTATAAGGTGAAAAAACAAACTATTTCTTCGAATGAAAAGTAAAGGGGGGAGGGGTGAGGTCTTCGTGCAGACACGTATATCCTTTGACAAGAAAACTAATGTGGTCATTCCGACACACACACCACTGAAGTTTAGTGTTTGATTAGCTCTTAGTATGGTTGACTATTTTTTAGATCTATATTTTAAATCATTGTATTGGATTTGATGCAGTGGGAGGGGGGGAGGGGGATTCTTTGTGCAGACTAATTTTTTCTTCTGTAAAAAAGGGAATCGTTTTTTCCATACTAAATTTTTTCTTCTTTTTAAGGAAGAGGATTCCTACAATTACTCTCCCCCTGAAAAGAGAGCTAAGGCTACTCCAATACAACAAGTGGAGATAGACGATCCATTGGGGCCAACTCACATCCATTCCAGACCGGCACTGCCTGCCCAAAACTCACCAGTACCAACCCTTATGCAGCCAGGTAGAAAGCTAGAAAGAGAATGGATGGTTGCTCACATGATGGGGAGCCCCACTGGCTCATCTGTACAAGCCAGTGATATCGCCACCATATCTATGCAAGAAACGGACGGCACTCAACAGCAGTCTGAATTTGGAAATGTGAGTATTTTCACCTCTAGCTTCTACCTATTTCTATCCAACTTTTTTTTTTTTTTTAAGTATTTTCTTTTCGCCATTTTTAAAACCCGTAAAAGTGTATTTCAGAGATATTAAAATGGTAATCCCCCCGCCCCCAACCATTTTTTTAAATTTCTCTGCTCCCCTCAGAGATAGCTGAATATAATGAATTTTTTTTATTAGCAAAGAAAGCACTCTTTTGCGTCTTTCTCAACTTTCTGTGGGAGGGGGGGGGTGGAGGCAAGTATTTAGTTTAAATAATTCTAGGAGGAATTGAGTTTTGAGGATGGGGTGAAAAAATGAACATGTTTTTTTTAACTTTATAAAATAATGGTTATTTCACATAGAAAATAAAACCTTTTTTCTATAGGTTAATGAATTAGCCTTTTCGCCATTTTTTCAACACTGTAAAAGTGTGTGTGTGTGTGTGTGTGTGTGTGTGTGTGTACGTGTGTGCGCGTGTGTGTGTGTGTGAGAGTGTGTGCGTGTGTGTGTGTGTGTGTGTGGGTGCGCATGTGTGAGTGTGTGAGCATGTGTGAGTGTGTGCGCATGTGTGAACATGTGTGCGTGTGTATGTGTGTGTGTGTGTGTGTGAGTGTGTGTGTGTATGTGTGTGCGCGTGTGTATGTGTGTGTGTGAGCGGTGCATGTGCTGCGTCTACTCGATAATTCATTGAGGTAGTATAATGAATGAGTGCAATTCAATAACGACATAACGATTTTCACTATTTTGTTGTGTGTTTGTGTGTGTATGTTACTAACAAAATTTGTAACTTACTATGCATTTGTTCTGTAAATAATGCTATAAGCAAAAAGTATTTAGTTTAAATAATTCTAGGAGGAATTGAGTTTTATGAGTGGTATGAAAAAAAAATAGTGTGCTATAATTGTGATAAAACTTTCGTCAAAGAAAAAAACTTCATCCATTCATTTTCTAGTTTCAGGGGGAAGCTGTGAAAACTGTTGCATTCTCTGGTCTGGGACTTCAGAGCATCTTGGGTAATTTTCCCCTCCTACTAGATACTGTTAATCAAGTTATGTCATTTAAGATTCCCTTGGATTTTCAATTTTGAGGTGTAGAAATTGACAGTCTTAAGCAATTTGTTAAACCTAATGTCCTTTGGAACATTTTGGACGATGATTCTGTAATTATTGAGTTGAGTCCAGTACGAGTAGTTGCGAAACATGAAACTAGTGGCCTGTTCCCGAAACTATAGGAATTTTATTTGCTAGCGTATTCTCTATGTCATTTAAAAAAACATAAAATTGATTTCAATCCCCCCGAAGAAAACTGGACCTACAATGGGATCATATTAACTGGCTCAATGAATGTTCTTAATACAAACATAAACCGAATTTGAGCACATATAAAGATTCCGATTCAGAAATGGGGGGGGGGGTCAAGGGGTGATTAAACCTGCAGTAAATCAAAAAGTTTATAAAAAACAGGGAAAATTTTTTATATTCTTTTTTCAACTGGCAATCAAACTTTTTACCCTGGTCTAAATGAATTCGAGGGCAATTTATTCAACTGGGTGAATAAAGTAATTTCGAATTTTGAAATGTTTAACGAGAGGGGTTGCGGGTCAGTCATTGAATACAATTAACGAATGGATCTGAATATCAGTCGATTTAAAAAAAACTTCATTGCCAGGGGGTTAGGTAATCGACAAATAAAATGCCCACCAGATTTGACAGCTCCCGTTGAGGTTCAGGTTTTCAATTTTGGACGAGGACTGCAATGTTTCTAATACACATCTTGAGTCACGGTCCATAAGACGTTAAAAAAATATTTAACAATGAAAGATTTATAAGGACTTGCACGTAACGGTGAAGAAAATGTTCCCCGAGTATATTTTGACTGTTTAGAAGGGAAATCTTCGATTTCCTTGAACGAGATAACCATATTCGAAAAAGCAAATGAAAATCTTGGGTTGGGTTGGGTGGTTGTTCTCCAGTACGACACAGATTTTGTAAAGGGGGGAAAGAAACCAAATAAAAAAGGAGTTTTATATTCAGTTAGGACACCATCAGTAGATAATGTTAAAAATTGAGCACGGGTTATTTATGAGCCCCCCCAAACATGTAAATTCCTATGGTCATTTTTTCCCTGTTACGGCATTAAGTTGACTCTTATCTCAAGGTGTGAAGAAAGGGGAACTTTTCTATTTCCCCATGTGTCTTTCTCCATTTAGGACCGAACGAACATTCTCGGATCACATTAGGTATTGCAAAAATCATGGCAACGAAAGAACAGAAATGCCGGAAGAAGGCAAATATACTTTACAATTTAAAAATATCCCTAAGTCCCTGCAACCTGTTAATAAAGTGTGTTTATATTGTGAATCGAGACTGATTGAAGTGTCAAACCCATCAAAACAAAATATAATCAAATAACGCAAAGTAGTTGCGTGTTCCTCCGCGCGTGCTCGTCGCGATTTCAATAATAAAATGTAGTTGGAAGAGTTTTTTTGGCTATGGATGAGGTGGGTAGTAAGTAAAATTTTTTGGTATATTTAATAAAAACAGCAAACAGTGCAATCTCACGATTGCATCACACCAACTACCCATTGATATTTTCAGATAGGGAGCAACTCGCACTAGAAAAGGGAACGATTATCTGGGTTTGTGGTGGCGTTCTTACCCCAAAAGACGCTGTTCAGGATCATTATCATCTCATTGATCCTAATTCAACGGGGAAAAGTAGTTTTCAAGGGTGGGCTCACAATTCATGTAATTTGAAAATTACACAACAACTCTTTCTTCTAGTTTTTATGCATAATTCTCACTACGATCTGAAGTATGTGCTACCAGCAATGGCACATCTTCAAAGAAATGGAACAGTGGATAATGCATGGGTGATAGACAGCTTTTCCTACAAAATCATTCCTGTAAAAATAGGTGGGATTATTGTAAACTATACTTGGCCAGTGATGTACTCACTCTTCTGGACATTGTGTGCAAAAATACGGATAAAATCTATGGGGAATTTGGGTTGGATTTATTTTATTATTCTTCCAGTCCTCAATTAGTGATGTAATTTATAATTAAAATCAGCAAAGAAGAAATAAGTCTAATTGTTAATGTGGATAAACATCTGTTTGTAGATACACCAATGCGAGGTGGTTTTTTTTTTCACGGGGATCGTATTACGAAAGCGGACCTAACCAGAGAGCACATCAGTTAAAAGTCAGAGGCAGTTTTTTTGGATAGAATCTCTCTTTACCCATTGGCAGTTTCTCACTACTGTTTGTCGTGTGGCAATTTTAAATTGCTTGATAATCTATTGGCTTTAAATTTCCCCGATAATGCCAGTGTTGGGGAGAATGGGGCACAGGGATGGTTTTTGAAATTGACGGTGAAATACCCATTGAAATCCATGACTTGGTAAAAGACTTTGTTTTACCCTGCTTAAATAGACCGGTGGGTAGGGACTCTCTGAGCCCCTACAATTTATCTTTAGTAGAGGACGGGAGTATGCACTGGGTACCTTCAAAACAAAAACTAATTGCCGATCTAAACCCGAAACAGAATATCGTTGTTCATCACGTGCTATTGAAATGGATGGTGTCCAATGGTTTCAAGGTCACAAAGATTCATAGAGCCCTCCAATTTGATCAAAAGCCTTACATGAATACTTTTATTGACACCTTTGTCAGTAAGTGTTCACAAGCGAAAACGAAATTTGAAAAAGAAGTCTATAAACTAATTTTGAAATCATCTTTCGGTAAAATGTGCAAGAGCGTACGAAACAGAAGTTGATGCGAGATTCTAAACAACTCCAAATATTATGCTTGAATCAACGTGGACCCAAACCTCACATCGTTCACAATCATAGGCTCTAATACGGTGCTTCTACATCGTAAGAAAAGAAACATTTTATTCCATAAAATTATTGCAGGTGGGAGTACAATAACTGAAATATCCAAGAAACTCATGTTGTCATTTTATTATAATGTACGCAAGGTACAGTGGCTGATTGAGGGACAAGTTCAAGTGTATTATGGGGACACTGATTCACTCCTGTTAAAAGTAAAAACTAAAAATCTATTGAATGATTTGGAAAAGGGTGATTACATTAGCTCACGAATGGACAACACTAATTGGGACGAATCCCTCTAGCCAGAGCTACTGAAAGACCGGGCCCCATATCAATTGTTAATGCTAAAATCTGAAACAGGTTGCGATCTGATATCCAGTGATGTTTTTCCTGGTCCGAAGGTATACTGTGTGGAAACACACAACAAAGATATCAAACAAGTTTGCAAGGGGGTACCTACACATTTTGTAAAAAATAATTTCGACATGAGTGTGTATAGAAACTGTGTGGAACGTAGTTTAGTGCCAAGGGCGAAAGTCATTGCGATTTGCTCTTTACATTTTAAAAACTACACAGTTAGAGTTGAGAAAAACGCCATGTCGGCCATATCAGACAATGTCTATGTAATTGTGGTTGGTTTTATGGTACTACCACACGGTCATTTTTTATTTTCATACCGAGTTGATTGTATAGAGTACATAAAACAACTCGGTCTAGAAAAATTAAATTAAATTCACTAAAAAAAGTATAAATTGGGTGGGAGGGTTTGCTGGGTAATGGGTGTTTTTTTAAATTCTTTTTTCTATATCATAAACAATTTTCAATGTGTGTGTGTGCAAGGCAGGTCAATTTCCAGTATTTAACGCCCACGGGTCCCCCGATTCCCGGCCCGCTGCGGCGGGCCGGGAATCGGGGGGCCCGTGGGCGTTAAATACTGGAAATTGATCTACCTTGTACACACACACACACACATTGAAAATTGTTTATGATATAGAAAAAAGAATTTAAAAAAACACCCATTACCCAGCAAACCCTCCCACCCAATTTATACTTTTTTTTAAGTGAATTTAAGTTAATTTTTCTAGACCGAGTTGTTTTCTGTACTGGATCCGCAATGATTCGAGCACAATCTTTGGGGTTGGTTACAATGTCACATCGACTTCTGTTTCGTACACTCTCGCACATTTTACCGAAAGCTGAGTTCAAAATCTGTTTATAGATTTTTTTGCGACTTTCGTCTTCGCTTGTGAACGCTAACTGACAAAGGTGTCAATAAACGTTTTCATGTAAGGCTTTTGATCAAATTGGAGGGCTCTATGAATCTTTGTCACCTTGAAACCATTGGACACCATCCATTTCAATAGCACGTGATGAACAACGATATTCTGTTTCGGGTTGAGATCGGCAATTAGTTTTTGTTTTGAAGGTACCCAGTGCATACTCCCGTCCTCTATTAAAGATAAATTGTAGGGGCTCAGAGAGTCCCTACCCACCGCTCTATTTATGCACGGAAAAACAAAGTCTTTTACCGAGTCATGGATTTCCATGGGTATTTTACCGTCAATTTAAAAAAACCATCCATGTGCCCTATTCTCCTCAACACTAGCAATGTCGGGGAAATTCGAAGCACATGAATTGTCAAGCCATTTATATTTGTCACGCGAAAAACAGTAGTGAGACATTACCGATGGGTAAAGATAATTCGTATCCAAAAAAACTGAGTCCGACTTTTCATCGGTGTGCAGTCCGGTCGGGTCAGTTTTCATGATACAATCCCCGTGAAAAACATACCCACCCCTCATTGATCTCTCTACAAACAGATGTTGATCCGCATTGGCGATCAAACCAATTTTTTTTTTGATTATTTTAATTATAAAGTCCATAACCAAGTGAGCATTTGAAAATTGATAAAATAAATCCAACCCAAATTCCCCATAGATTTTATCCGTATTTTTGCACACAATGTCCAGAAGAGTGAGTACGTCACTGGCCAAGTATAGTTTACAATAATCCCACCTATTTTTACAGGAATGATTTTGTAGGTCAAGCTGTCTATCACCCATGCATTATCCACTGTTCCATTTCTTTGAAGATGTGCCATTGCTGGTAGCACATACTTCAGATCGTAGTTAGAGTTATGTATAAATAATGAAAGAAAAAGTTTTTGTTGCATTTTTTAATTACATGAATGTTGAACCCACACCCTCGAAAGTTACTTTTTCTTGTTGATATGGGATGATTAAGGTGATAATGATCCTGAATAGTATCTTTTGGGGTGAGAGCGTGTCTGAGGACAACAATAGACGTTTTATTTACTAGTGTCCATCGTTCCTTATCTGACAACAACAATGAATTTCTGATTTCATATATTCTTAATCTTCTGCTGTGAGCAGTTTTTATTAAGGACAGTAATAACTTTTCCATACTACCCATCAAATTCTAAGCCAAAAAAACTTCCAACTATATTTTATTGTGGGAGTCGTGATGGGCCTGCACGTTGGAGCACACTTCTAGTTTGTGTTACCCGTCTATTTTCTGCTTTCATTGGTCTGAGACTTCCTCTAATCTTTATTCACAGTTCAAGCATACTTTATCAACTTGTAGCAGGGAATTTCGCACATCTTTAGCTTGTAAAGTATCTTTGTCATCTGTCGGCATTTCTATTCTTTGGATCCCATGATATTTGCAATTCACCATGTGATCCGAGAATGTTCACTCGGATCTAAACGAGGAAATGCACATTGGATAATAGTGACGTCTCCCTTTCTTCGCCACGCGGGATAAGAGTCAAGTTGTCGCCGCAACGGGGAAAAATTACTATAGGAATTTTACATCTTTGGGAGGTTCATAAATAACCCAAACTCAATTTTTAACATTATCCACCATGGTGTTCTCACTGAATATAAAACCACTTTTTTATCTGGTTTCTTCCCTACCTTTACAATTTCCATATCATAATGAGAAACAACCACCCCCAACTCTTGATTTCCATTTGCTCTTTCGAATATGGCTATCTTGTTAAAGGAAACCGAGTACTTACCGTCCAAACAGTAAAAGTGTATTCGGGGAAAATTTTCTTTGCCCTTATGAGCAAGTTCTTCGAGATCTGTCATTATTGACTCTTTTCTTAATGTTTTTCGGACTGCTAGTAAAAACGAGAATTGAAAGCATTGCAGCCTCGTGTCAAAATAAAAACACTGAACCCCTCCTGTAGCCGACAAATCTGGGTGGCATTGTATTTTTAGACTTCCCGCCCCTCTTAGAATAAATTCATTTTTAAATTTACTGAGGTTCGGATCTATATGCTCAATGTATAAAATTATGGACCCACTTCCTCTTTCACTAAATATATGCAAATTCAATATTAATTTATTCACCCAGATGAAAAGGTTAATCTCGAATTCACTTAAACCAGGGTAAAAAGTTTGATTGCCAGTTTAAGAAAGAATATAAAAAATGTTCCCTTTTGTAAATAAACTTTTTGATTTACCAATGCTGTAACCCCCCCTTTACCCTCCCATGTCTGAATTTGAATCTCAATATGGGCTCGAATTCGGTCGATGTTGCTATGGAGAATATTCACAGAGTCTGTTAAAATAACGCCCCCATCAACGACGTTTACTTTGGGGGGATTAAAATCTATCCTATATGTTTGTAAATGACATAGAGAAGACTCTAACAAATAAATTCCCGTAATTCCAGGGACATGCCACTTTTTTCTTTTTTTGCTCCTACTCGTACTTGACTAAACTCACTAAATTCAGAATCATCGTCAAAAATGTTCCAAAGGCAAGTAGGTTCAACAAATTCCTTAAGACTGTCCATTTCTACACCTCAAAATTGAAAATCCAAGTGAATATTAAATGGCTTAATTTGATTAACGGCATCTAGCAAGAGGTGGAAATTGCCCAAGATGATCTGTAAGTCTCGTATCCGAGAATGAAGCGGTTTTCACAGCTTCCTCCTGAGAGTAGAAAATGAATGGATTAAGTTTTTTTTCTTTGACGAAAGTTTTATCACAATTATGGCGCACTATTTTTTTCCATACCACTCATAAAAATCAATTCCTCCTAGAATTATTTAAACTAAATACTTTTTGCTTATAGCATTATTTACAGAACAAATGCATAGTAAGTTACAAATTTTGTTAGTAACATACACACACAAACACACAACAAAATAGTGAAAATCGTTATGTCGTTATTGAATTGCACTATTCATTATACTATCTCAATGAATTATCGAGTAGACGCAGCGCATGCACCGCTCACAGACACACATACACACACACACACACACACACACACACGCACACATACACACACACACACACGCACACACGTTCATACACACACATACACACACACACATGCGCACACACTCAAACATGCGCACACACACACACACATATATACACGCACAAACGTTCACACACACACAGACACATGGGCACACACGTGTACACACACAAACACACCCACACACACACACACACACACACACAAACGCACACACACACACACACTTTTACGGTGTTGAAAAAATGGCGAAAAGTCTAAATCATTAACCTATAGAAAAAAGGTTATATTTTCTATGTGAAATAGCGATTATTTTACAAAGTTAAAAAAAAAACAAGTTCATTTTTTTTCAACCCATCCTAAAAACTCACTTCCTCGTAGAATTCTAAAGAATAAACAAATGCCTCCACCCCCCTTTCTCTATACGGTGAGAAAGACACCCCGCAGTGCTTGCTTTGCTAATAAAAAAAATGTTTTATATTCAGCTATCACTGAGGGGAGTAGATCAACTTAAAACAATGGTTGGGGGCGGGGGAATAAACATTTTAATATCTCTGACATACACTTTTACGATGTTGAAAAATGGCGAAAAGAAAATACTTAAAAAAAAACAAAAAACGAAAAGTTGGATAAAAATAGCTAGAAGCTAGAGGTTAAAATACTCACATTTCCAAATTCAGACTGGTGTTGAGTGCCTTCCGTTTCTTGCGTAGATGTGGTGGCGATGTCACTGGCTTGTACAGATGAGCCAGTGGGGCTCCCCATCATGTGAGCAACCATCCATTCTCTTTTCAGCTTTCTACCTGGCTGCATAGGGGTTGGCACTGGTGAGTTTTGGGCAGGCAGTGCCGGTCTGGAATGGATGTGAGTGGCCCCCAATGGATCGTCTGTCTCCACTTGTTGTATTGGAGTAGCCTTAGCTCTCTTTTCCGGGGGAGAGTAATTGTAGGAATCCTCTTCCTTAAAAAGAAGATAAAATTTAGCATGGAAAAAACGATTCCCTTTTTTACTTAAGAAAAAATTAGTCTGCACAAAGAATCCCCCTCTCCCTCCCCTCCCACTGCATCAAATCCAATACAGTGATTTAAAATATAGATCTAAAAATAGTCAACCATATTAAAAGCTAATCAAACACTAAACTTCAGTGGTGTGTGTGTCGGAATGACCACATTAGTTTTCTTGTCAAAGGATATACGTGTCTGCACAAAGAACTCACCCCTCCCCCCCTTTACTTTTCATTCGAAGAAATAGGTTTGTTTTTTCACCTTACAATGAACGTGTTATAATTGATTCATTTCCCCCTTCCCTGTCTTATATTTTTATGAGAGCCTCTTAATCATCTGTTAAACCCTTTTGCATTCATCAAATATATCTCGTCTAATTTGGCCAAAAAAAAGAAACTCCTGTAAACGAGTCTTGAATTACACGTTTCCATTCCTTTGTTTTCTTAATCTCGATAAGGAGCATGTTAATGTTGTTTTGAAATTGTCACTCTTGCTAACATGATAAGAAACAGATGACTTTATTTAGCCAGGAAAAAGACAGCACATTTTAGATGGACGATTGGAAAAGGATATTTTTGAACGAGATATGTAAAACTACAGAATTATGCTCGTAACAAAAAAATGGAAAAGAGGATTTTGTTTTACATAATAGAAAAAAGCGTGCTTTGCCTTTTCTATCGAGTATACACATCATATTTTAAGGGTTTGTATTGTTGGTGGGGAGGGGGGCTAAGTCCCCCTGAAATTTCAATTTACTGGTAAAATGCTTCTTATCTGGAAATAAATTAAGAAATTCAGTAAACTGTACTCACGTTGAAAATAGAAATATCCATTGTTTCAAAGTTAATAAAATTCAGTGTACTATGCACGATATGTTAAAACATAATGTAAATTAAATTGTAGTGCATGAACATTTTATACAGAATTTCAAGGATGAATTGTTATGCAAAGGGAAAATCATATGTAAGCGATTCTCTGATTGGCTCCCCTAAAAAAAAAAACATATGTCGGTTCAAAAACCAGTCTGGTTGAAAAAACTTAGAGTTGGCTCAGAAACCTGTCTGGTTGGCCCAGAAACCTGTCTGGTTGACCGAAAAAGCTGTCTGGTAGGTTTTGTATAATTCCAGGTTCAATTGGCAACAATAGCAATAACCAGTCTGGTAATCTGCCTTGAAAAGGTGCCAAGGAACGTAAAGGTGCAGAAACTTAGAGTTGGCCCAGAAACCTGTCTGGTTGGCCCAGAAACCTGTCTGGTTGGCCCAGAAACCTGTCGGGTTGGCCAAGAAACCTGTATGGTAGGTTTTGTATAATTCCATATGCAATTGACAACAATAGCAATAATCAGTCTGGTAATCTGCCATGGAAAGGTGCCATGGAACATAAAGTGGTGGAAATACACCGGAAGGAACATAAAGGTCTAGAAGTATAACTTAGATCTCTACTAATAATGCCAATGAAGGAAAGGTAGTCCTAAGGGAAAAGCTCACAATGTTAGCAGTCAATCAGGTGATTTCAATGAATGTTAAGATAAACGGTGCTATCATTGTTGGTACAGTGAAGGGAAGGTTCAGAAATATCAGCCATCCTCGGCCAAAAATGTTTAACTATCGAGGGGGTGCCACCTTTCAGAAATCTACACCAAGTGGCGCGTGCCAAGCGAGGCGAAAACTGTGCCTGATGTGGTGGAAACCATGCCAAGCGTAACAGAACAGTGCGGCATACGTGGTTTTCTGAGATACACAGCAGGAGACGGAAATGTGCTAAACATATAGACAGTGTTCTGCCATATATTTTGATGTGAGACACATCATGTAATTGCATTTTATATGTCTATATTTTCAATTTGGTCATATAAGAGAAAAAGTGCTACATTCAATATAGCAAATACTACAGTGCTACACATGATGAAATAGTGCTAAAATAGCACTTTCGTGCAACAGGTGGCAACCCTGCTGATTATCATGCATCCGATGGAGGTGAAAAAAAGCATAACAACACCCACATTATGTCAAGGTCAGTTCGTTATTGCTCTTCAAAATATTTATCGGAAGTTTGTGTCGACGAATAACTACATCGACTTTAATTCGAGACTTTTCTTCTAAGAAGTGCGTAATTGACAACATTCCTATTTATAGCCGCTAAAGGCAAAATTGGCAAGAATATTAAATTATACAATAGAATTACAAGGTAACAATCATTTACGTGGAAATTTTAAGTGCACTATAAAGTGATGGCTCAATATCTCCCGGGGAGAGCTGGAAATAGTTGCTTAGATACCAACGACAATGAAAGGCTACAATGGGATAATTATTTTCCCTAGAAGACCACTCCAGTGTGACGGAAACTAAAACAACCTAATTACTTCATTTAGGTCTGTGGAATTATAACGAAAATGTTAAATAGTTGAGAAAAATCACTAAGGGG
Source organism: Artemia sp. Qi Xiang Cuo (assembly GCF_049724085.1). Classification (NCBI taxonomy): domain Eukaryota; kingdom Metazoa; phylum Arthropoda; class Branchiopoda; order Anostraca; family Artemiidae; genus Artemia; species Artemia sp. Qi Xiang Cuo. The sequence continues at coordinate 37,019,842 of NC_142798.1, forward strand.
GGAGCAGCCCGGATTTCATTTTGGAGGAAGAGACATTTTGCGTGGACGTCTAATATGGGATGAATGAGACGAATGGAGCATATACCTCAAGCGAGTAAGGCAGAAATTTGTTGGGTACCTCGATTTCATGAAGAGCATAGGGAAAACTGCGATTGAACACAAAACTGCTTGTCAGAGATTAATTTTCATTGCAAACACCACATTTTGGAAATGAAATTTCTTGGGAAAAGGCAGATGCATAGTCCCTTCTGCACACGTGTCGCATGGATTTCCCGCGCTTTAAAAGGCAAACTAAGAGAACTTTGAATCAGGTCACTGTCCTTTCTGACAATTTTCAAAAACACAAATATATTCGTACTGTCTTAGAACGGGTCATTTGCACTTAAATTCTTATTCTATGTTTTTTTGTGTTTGTTAGATATGCATGATAATTTTTAGCTACGATAGACCACTCCTTACAGGTGAAAAATTGCATTTACCCCTCTCCCTAAGCAGTTTAAAAGACTAAAAAGTGAAATGATTGTCACAAATATCCAAGAGCGGATCCAAGGGTTGGTTTCATGGGCACATCTTCCATCCCAGAAGGTCAAAATTCAACTGTGAATAAGGGTAGAGGTACAAAAATCCCAATGGGAGACTCAAAATTTCGATGATACCCCTGAAACATTAAGTCTGTATCCACCCCTGTAAATATCGAAGAAAAATCTCGGGTGTTTCAAAAGTATTTTAATTCTTCTTTTTTCAAATGCAATAGAACAAACAGAAACAAAACTCTTGCATTTTGGGGTACCTGCATTTTGTTTCCAGTTGAGTTCAAACGACACTTTCCCCTTTAAAACATTGAGCGTCCCATGCTTATTTGCACTAATTTCTTTTCTTTTTTAAGCTTGACTTTATATGTAATTTTTGTCGTTATATGTTCCATTTCGTCATTTCAATTAGATTTCGATTTTTTTTTTCGTTTCATGTTTTACTTCTTCTATAGTAGAATGGCCCCTATTGATCCCACGAGTACCACGTGGTTTATGGTTTTCTCAGTGAGAATGAAAAAACAGATGAAATTCTCACTTGAAAAACCATGAATTTTTCAAATTCTCACTTGAAAAAACATTAATTGTAAATTTCTCACTAGAAAATCAAAGACTTGTGTCACAGGACGGTGTGTTGGTATGTTTTTGGAATTGTGACTTTTTAATTTAAGGGATTTTCAAGTTATAATTTGAAAAATTCATGGTTTTCACAGTGATAATTTGAAAAACAGGACCTTTCTCACTTGGAAAACCATAAACCACGTGGTCCTGTCACGAGTTTCTCACTTGGAAAACCATAAACCACGTGGTGCTGTCACGAGTCAGAACACCTGTGCTGTCGACCTCAATTCACATATCGTGAATCAATAATTCAACTTAGAAACAACAAATTAATTTCCCTTTCTTGACAGATCAATCAATCAATGACATCATCTATCAGACTTTAATTTTCCCTTTCTTGACAGATCAATCAATCAATGACATCATCTGTCAGACTTTAAAAATTTTCGCCTAGAAACATTTCTCCAGGAATAGATCCAAAATCATTAATGTCTTTGCCTCGGGAACAGTTCTACTGGTCGAACTCCAAAGGATATTAATAACCACCGGCCATGGAAACAATTAGGCAAGAAACATCTTAACGATGAATTGTTTTCGCGCGCGAAAAGGTTTCCATATAATTTGAAATGCATTGACGCAGAGATGCCAATAACAAAGGAACACGCTGAATTTGCGTTTAGGGATTATTTGGGCGAAACCGTTTTAGACAGGTTATGGAACTATTTCGGTGAAACAAATAGAGACATTTTAAAAGAAGATTTTTGAATAGATTTTGGAGGAGGTTTTGAGTGTGGTCGTTATAATACACAAGTTTCAATTGAACAGTGTTGTGAGGTCCTCTACCCCAACCCCACAGGGTTCCAATCCTCCTACCCCAACCCCGACGGAAGCCCCCGGTCCTCAACGCCCCCCAAACGCCAAAAGGTTCCTAGCCCCCAACCCCCGCCCAGACGGACGCCACGGGTCCCAACCGGTTACAGGGGGTTCACAATGCCCCCCACCCCCCGGCCCCCCACAGACCCGCACCCAGGCCTCACAGGACCCCAGGCTCCCACAGGGCCCCAGACCCTAAAAACGCCAAACCCGAGCCCCAAAGGCCCACCCCGGGCCCCCAAGGTACCCCCGCCCCCCAAACGCCCTCCCCCGGCCCCCAACGGACACCAGAACCCCAAAAGCCCTCCCCC
>NC_142798.1:37022616-37042616 GCF_049724085.1 Artemia sp. Qi Xiang Cuo
TCGTGGATACACAATATACGGAAATTTAATTCAAGAAATTATGAATATATTTGTAAGTAAGTAACAAACTCTTTATTAATTTCACCTCTTGGATATACAGTAGAGATACTTCATTCAAGAAATTATGAAAAAATCTCAAGTAAGTAACTTTTTTTCTCTTTATGACAAACAATTTTCACGTAGCTAAATGATGTAGAAATTTAATTCAAGAAATTATCAAAAAATTCTCAGTAAGTAACAATTTCTTTCTTGAAGTCAACTCTTGGATGCGAAATAGTGACATTCTATTCAAGAAATAATGAAAAAATTGTAACTAAGTAGGGAATTCTTTCTTGAATTCACGTGCTGAATAAACAAAGAAATTTTTTTAAAGAAATTATGATAAAATTATAATTAATTAAAACATTTCTGATTGTTTTCACAACTTAGATATACGACGAGGAAATTTAATTCGTGAAATTATGAAAAAATTCTCAGTAATTAACAATTTATTTATTGAAATCAACTTTTGAATACGCAACACAGAAATTTAATTCAAGAAATTATGAAAATAGTTGTAAGTAAGTAACAAACTATTTATTGATTTAACCTATTGAATATACAGTAAAAATACTTCACTCAAGATATTATGAAAACATCTCAATTAAGTAACTTTTTTTTTTCTCTTTATCAGAAATAACTTTAACTTTTCAGAATGATGAATAAATTTAATTCACGAAATTATTCAAAAACTATAGTTAAGTACCAAATTATTTTAAGTGAATTTTTTTCTCTTTACCACAAACAATTTTCACGTTGAAACATTATTTAGAAATTTTATTCCAGAAATTATTTAAAAATTCTCATTAAGTAACAATTTCTTTCTTGAAGTCAACTCTTGGATACACAATACAGAAATTTCATTAAAGAAATTATGAAAAATTGTAACTAAGTAGTAAATTCTTTCTTGAATTCACCTGTTGGATAAACAAAAAGACATTTCGTTCAAGAAATTATGACAAAATTCTAAGTAAGTAACAAACTGTTTATTGTTTTCACGAGATAGATATACGATGTATAAATTTAATTTCAAGAAATTATGACAGGATCCTAATTTAGTAACAAACTCTTTATTGTTTTCACGAGTTAGATCTACGGTGTAGGAATTAAACTCAAGGAATTAGGAATAATAAACTTAGTAAGTGGGAATTTCCTTCTTGAAGTCAACTCTTGGATTAACAATTGGTATCTAAACAGTTCATGATAAAAAAAGATAGTTTCATTTTTTTTTTAAGGTTAATTTAATATCCTTAAAGAGGACCATGCTATTTGCGTACGAGCATAGCAAAATTATTCTTAATTGTAAATTATATTGCGTCTATTAGTTAAATAATAAGTTAATGATTAATCAAAAGAATCAAATATAATTAGCCGATCATTATCTTATTGTCATTTATATGCTATTACTATATGTATTATATAATGCTAAATAATATAATTTATATTATTATTATTATTTTGGTTTATATTTCAATAGTATATAATACTATTTAATAATATTTGTAATTAATAATATTGTTTGAAAAAAAAATCCACCAGAGTCCTAGGGTAAACAGTCCGAGCAGTTGTGACTATGGAGGAAAAACGCTTAAAGTTGATTGAAGTTCAACTATAAACAACTAAAGTTCAAGGTTTGAACACACTCTAGAAAGAAGAGGGTTTTCACTATGAGGCCTGCAGTACTAATGGTGCAATTAGATGACGCGGAAAACCATCCGTTTTCTTACAAAAAACTACAGTGTTCAGCGTATGAATTTGTCGTAAAATAAAAGGCTGGTCATGCGGAAAGCACACCGTTTTTCTGCGATTTTACCCATTTGGTGATCAATTTTAATACTTACGATTACAAATGAATGAATTAAGGGTGTGAAGACATGTGTTTTAAATAAACAGCACCATTATATCGACCCTTCGCTCGGTCTCTGGTGCTAAGCATATGGCAGGCATGTATATATGTGATTCTCGAGTTAGGTATAAGCATGATTATCATGGTATTCTTCAGATTTAATTCAAAGGATGACAGATCAGTAATTTTAACTAAAACAAGAAATACTGGCGTGAATTTAATTCCTTTCTTCTGTTTATTCTTCGCAGAATCATAACTTTCATAGGGTTTTTATTCTCCTGGGAGGTGATTGACAACAATAATATTAGTAGCACTGGGTAAGCAGGGACAGGGGGAACGCCTAAGGATCTAAAGATTTCCTATGAATACAAGCGGCATATAATTTATATAACTGGTTCACCTAGCAACCTGATCCGGTCATGAACCTTCCCTAGCAATCAGAATGCATATACTCTCTTGGGAACCTCATTTGCATACTTCCACGGGGATATAATTTACATATAGCCATGAGGCCCTAGCAACCAGTCGTATCAACCCGATCTAATATAAGGCTGGATTTTAAATGTATTTTATACTTGTAAGAAATTAGAATTCAGAGAGATATAATTTGAATATATCTTTGTCATCAAGTTTTTATTTGACCAGATATTATAGCAAAATTATTAGTGGTCTGTTTACACTATTGGAAGTTTGGACAGTGGAGTTGGTAGCAGCAATGATACAAAGACAAGAGTACCAAACATATCAGTAGAAATTACAAGGGGATATCGACTAAGCATTGAATGGTATGAGATGTTTGCGAGATATCTGATACAATTGAGCAAATTTAAATTGGAGGAACAGCTATGTTTTGCAGCAAAACTGAACATAATGCATATACATAGACTTCAAAATGCTTCAAGTACAATAGGGAAATATATTGGGGACACTAACTTGAATCAGTATGTGAAAAATGAGTGATATATATTTTATTTTAATTATGACATTAAAATGTTTCTAAATCGAAAATTATTTTTGTTCTTCTTAGATATTTTTTGTAGGTTATCGCTCCTCTCTAGGGATGTTCGAAGTAGTAATAATCTTCGGATTTGTTAGTTAGTCTCTAATAAGCTCGAATAGTATTAGGATTAAATATTGGATTAATTTTTAAAGCATACAATCATGCAGAATCTTGTGATCTTGGAAAAATGCTTGAATCTGAAGGATAAGTTTCTAAAGTTATCAGTGCAAAAGAAAATATTCTCTCAAAGAATTCTTGACAATATTATGAAATATGAATCTCCAACTTTGAATTATTTTTATGAAGCTTATGGATCTTTGCCCAAACGCGTTTACTCAATTTATTGACATACTAATCGCAACAATACAAAATGTTGTTGGGGATTTGTTTTTGAACACTGCCTTAGAAATTCAATTCCCGATTTAAGACTCTATCCAAATGATTTTTCAATCTGTGTTTTTTCGTGAGAACACCAAATAAGTCAACAATTTAGAAAATCCTGTTCAAACAGATTTAACTGGTTTGAAGTGTTATTTCACTCGATTGCTCCTCCTCTATTTCTAGAACTAGAAAAGAACATTCCCTTTATCGATTTTGAGTCAGTTTGTTTTTGGCATTGAGATAGTCAACAGTGAAAAAATATTCTATACATGTCCACTATGCAGATATACGTTTAACAGCTGGTCATCCTAGGAGAATTGTACAATTGTTGACGAGTTTGATGAAAAGTATAGATTATGCAATCCGTATAAATTGCGTAGAGGGTATTGCATGTAGTTCTCTCGCGCTATTCTGGTATGACTTGAAAGAATCCTAAACGATATTTTAGTTTATTTCTAAGAAACTATTATCGACGTGGTTTTAAATTGTTTTGGGAGTAAGAATCAGGTCTATGCTTCAACTGCTGGAATAACAAGAGAATCGGGTTTCTTCGACTTTGCTGTGAAGACAATGGCTGCTATGATTGTAAAACTACTGATATTTATTTGGTTGTTACAGAAAGTTACTCCATTTGAAAACATTGTATGTGATATTACTTCAAATAAGCAAATTGAAACACGTAAATTTTTCAATATGAATGAAAAGAGTATCATTGACGTCACAAACAGATGCACTAAGAGTGAAGTTACATTGTACTGTAGAAAATGTGACCCTGACTATGTACATCAAGATCAATACATAATGAATTCAGATTATATGCCGCCATTAGTTGTTCTCGAACGCTTCCTATACGTAGAAGAAGAAATCTAAAGAGGAGAAAAAATACCATTTTTATGCATATATATTTTTATTAATTTACCAACTTTATTAATCTACCAGAGTTTTCCCCTTACTTTCAATAAAATTGTTGATGTGCGGAGTGGAGAATGCATAAGGTAGACCATAGGATCAAAATTGTTTATATTCTTCGCTGTTTGAAAGATGCATAGCCAATGACCCATCTTTACGTTCGATGGACTACTATTAACGCTGATAAGGGTATTGTTAACACTTGAATTTGTTCAAGTAAATCTGAGGGTATACAATAGGATTTGTGTTTGGACATGTACGGATACAAATTAAATACTCTGATTATTTGATTTGTGTTCATGGTGCGATTTCTAGTAAAACACTGCCTTCGGGAGTGATTTCCTTGTAAGTTTCTAATTGACGTATTGAGGTTAATACAATACTCTCAGCTAATGGCTCTACAAAGGTTCACTCTAAACGTACACTCCCCGTTCGTATCATATCTTGAGTGCCAGGCAAGTTCAATACAGTGATACCATGAGTTTTGCAAACATTGTACTGGTTATACCATTTTCAAATAATTGTGAGTCTCGATCTAAGGATTGTGTTGTCAGCTCATACAGTGTCCTATAATATTTTATCAAAGAATAAATTGTAGAATTGGATTCCATTTACTTTACACACAAGAGAGGTAAGTCCAAACGTTTCAAATTTATGTGGGGTTGGAAATTTGTCCGCGATCCTATAGCACTAGCCATTTTTGCAAATGACAATGCCAGTTTTGAAAGGGTTTTACCATTGACAAATGAAGAGTCGGTGAAGGTGCCTGAACAGGTCGCGATATGTCGTTGATTGGTGATTGTATGAGGAACCAGTAGTTTGATATTATTTCCACTAGCTCTCAGTTTTTCCACTGCCAAAGCAACATAACTCCTAACTTGTTGCTTTCGTACATGAAGTATTGCCGAGGTGGGAAAGACTGTTACATCGGGTGCTGTATTAGCTACCTTTCGCAAAATGAAATTGGATGGAGGGAGCGCTAATTTTATGTCCACCTTAATATTCGGTGGTAGCCATTGAGGTATGTTAAATATTTCATGATTTTTTTCCCTACTAAACATAATTCACTAGTTGTTACCTCTCTAAGTGTTTTTGTAGTGTCAGTGTATGTATTATGTTCATATCCATTGGTTGTACCCCTGAATTCCTTATATGACTTTGGTGTCATCAACATGAACTGTATGTAGCTCATACAGCTTGAGAGATTGTCGCTAAGGCTCACCATTGTTCCATTTATGTAGACAGTAATTTGTCTAAATAAATTATGCAATACACAATTTTCAAGAACACATAGGAAGGGAACGTTGCTATTCCCAGCTCTCAATATTTCAACGAATGAAGCGTAAAGAAATATACAACTTGCCGAAGAGAAGCCAGAGTGAAGTCGGTGAAAATGACACGGTCCGTGCCACTGGCACTTCCAGCACTTCTACCATTGATTATTTGTTTAAAACCATGAACATCTCTCAGACTATCGTTGGGAATAACCTTCCCATTTTCAATGAGAAAACTAATATAGATTTTGCCCTGTTCCAATGAATAGTTAAATTGAAAGGCACCATTTTTGTGAGTGGACATTCTTCTATTGATAGCATGACACAAGTCATTCATGCTACCAAATTCCTTGTATGGTAATGTAATGAAGGGATGTTCACCCGAGTTAATTGATTCTACCCATTCCTCTGTAAGGAGTGGCCAATCATGTGGTCTAAATCTTATATCATATGTACGATCTTTTCTCAGGATATAATATGTAATTTTGAGAATACAATAGACAAGAGCAACTTCATACTCCCAATCGAATTTGATGGTGGACGAGAGTTTTGTCGAAAATCACTTTTTTTTATTCCAATCATTGTAGAGTGGATCAGAGACATTGGATATGAATGTCACATAGAAATCATTGGGCATTGTATGTGTCTTCAACTTCTACCCAAAAATCAAAATCAGAGTTATATCTTAGCCAGCGAACATGCAACTGTTTCTTGTGCTTGTGTATACGACTCTTTAATAGCTTTCAATTGAACAGACTCACTATTATTTTGTACTTTTTAAAGTTCACAGTCATAACAAATTCCGATAATCTCTTCATCTTTTGTGTCTCGTAGACGATACGTTACAGATTTCGTGTTTAGGATTTTTGACACTTTAAATAGTTCAGCGGACCATAAGTAATTCCCCTTTTCATAAATGTTGGTAGTTCTATTAATTCGAACTGTATCATCATCATTGAATTTTTTCTTCTTCACAACGTTTTCACTGGAATATTGTTTAAGAAAAGTGTCAAGTGTATAATGATCTCCTCGATGAGCTTCCTGAGGGCTAACGTTGGACAGAGATCGATGGTGGCGTTGATTATGAATTTAAATGATTTTATCAAAATCTTGAATAGAACCAGCAGATTTGTCAATGTACAATATTTTGAAATAAGATGGTAGAACAGTTCTTGTCAATCGTTCAGCCAATGCAGTTTATATAGGAATACGACTATGATAGAAGATTATAGTGTTCAATAAAACCTTCTCTACATGTTGATTAACAAACTCATTACCTTGATTTCCTTGAATCTATAGCAGTCTTGATAAAGAATGCTTTCTATATCTTTAGCAACTTCATTACCTCTCTTTGATCGCATTGGAATAGCATATGCATAGCGACTGAAGATACTGATTGCAAGTAGAATATATTTGTAGGTCCTATTGTGACGCCTTTGAATCTCATCTAGCGTTAAAACATCTTCTGGCATTACATGCAGTGGGAAAAAGGTTTTAGTTTTTCGATAATGATTACCACGCACCCTATGATTTCGATATAGAGTGTAACTTGGTTCATTTTGTGGATACTCTCTCGCTAGTCCTTTTTGAAGTCCAGTGACTTGAGAAAATGAGGTGAGGGAACTTAGAAACTTCCAACTTCACCAATATTTTTATAAACACGTTTCAAAACTTCAATCACTTTGAACGCAAACACGTCGTGTAGTGTCCGCAGCCCTTTTGCATACTAGTGGGTGTCGATTATGGTATTGAGATGGTATAAAGACGTCTTTGCTTTTGTCTCGCCACCACTGGTATCATCAAATCATTGTTTCTTCCACTAGTAGTGGTAAGTATGCTAGTATTTTTCAAGGCTGATTTAAAATCTTCTTCTTCTTTTAATGTTAGACTACTACAATATTCGATTCATCATTTTGGAATTTTCTTATTGATAATAAGACTTTTCGGGACGTTTAATGTGATTAAAAAGTTGTATAGATGATTGTCAAATGATAAAAATCCTTTACGATTTGTAACCATATCATATATCAAATCAAGTAGATTATAACTTTTCTTCTGAATTATAATTTGATTCCCTTTTATATCAACTTGATTGTGTTCACTTTTCATGAGATATGTTAAGACTCTTTTACTTTGTTCACGATATTGGTGTGGTAGTAGGTCTCCAATATGCGGCAAAACATTGGGTAATGTTGAATTTTCCTCATTTGGTTGTGTTGTTGTTGTGGTTCCAGCATCTTGAGGCGTTTCCTTTTTATCAATGTTGCTTACATTGATCGGTCTGACCTGATTGGGTTTATGTTTGTCCACTCGTGGAATTGCATCTTGAGGCAAAAGCAGTTTTTCATCGATGTCAATATTCTCATTATTAGTGGATTTACTTAGATTGTCCTCAAAATTTTCCATTGGTGAAAGGGCGAGTTCTATTGGCGTCAATTTTTAGACTTCGCCATTTTTTTCTAGATAAAACTGTTTACGAGTCCTGCAATTATTGGCATTAAAACTGTAAAAAAGCTACCACATGCTTGGAGAAGACGTGTTCTTTAAATATTAAATCTTTTCCTTTGTTATTGCTTCTTGCAAGGGTACGTATAATGGAATGATGTTGCTTTGTCTGTTGCTTAACTACTTCTAGCAATTGAACATTGCCCTTGGTTAAATTTAAACAAATTTCTGATAGGAGATTGACGAATTATTTGTCAATACCATGTTTGAGTGTGGCTTTCCTAAATGCCGGTTTTGAACTATTTAGGTCGGAAAATAAATGACTATTTTCATGTAATTTCTTCAGTGTCATGATGATATTTAATGACCTTTCTTATTGTTCATTGAATGATATATGGTAATTTCATTGTCAAAAATAGATGTGATTACACGCAAATCCTCGGGTGTATTCTACTTGATATCCAATAGAATGTAACCGTAGCGTTTATTTGTTGCCTCATTGTATGCTGAAAGTAGAAATTTTGGAGCACCGGGATTTATTTGTTTGTTGAGAGCTATTAGAGAACTTTTATCACGAATAACCCTGTAGATGATATAGAAGGTACAATTCAAAGCAAGTGCTCTCATACATTTGCTCTGATGAACGAGATTGTGAAGAACAAGTTTTGCGGAAATTTTTTCATGATGCTGCTAGCGGACATTAAAAAATTGTAGTATTTCCTGAGACCATTATTCAATGGATTCAGCTAAATCGTCAATAATCAGCCAAGAGTTTGGCTCAATAACGTTGAATAGGTCAAGTCCCAGTATGAATTTTGTGTCTGGTGCAATATCCTTTATTTTATCATAGGACTCTTGCTAAACACTGTAGCAAAAGATTATTTTTGGGTTTTCCAAAAATATATGATTACGATTTTGGATTTTTTTTTTTTTTTTAAGCATCATTTTGCCCGAAAGTGATGGACCACAAAAAAACGATCTGAATGATGTTTTAAATTGATACGTATTGTTGTCATTAACGTCTTCAGCAGCTGGAATACAACTAACTTTAAAATATAGTTGTCTAATGAATAAATAATAATTTCCCTATCAGTCCTACTACGATGTTCAAGAACAAAAAACTATAATAATACATGTTTTCTTGTTTTTACAGTAAATACATGACATTTTTAATTAACACTTTACCAAAGGCCCCACTCCCTCCCCCCGGAAGGGCGTGGTGGCTGTTGGCAGCGGATGGCTCAAGGCCAGATCCCCCCTGGCCAGCCGCGGGTGCGGAGGTGCAGGTGAATAACTTAAAACAATTTTTATTTTCAAAATATACAAAAACACATTGAAAATACAGCAACAATAACTCTGCCTTGTGCACACGGAATGTAGCGTTGAAAAAATCACTCCCACCTCCCGCCTACAGCTAATACTTTTGAATTTAAAGGATTTTCTCCAGAGAGAGAAGTTGTCTATATTGTACACAGACATTTCGATCTGAAGTGATATAGTGCCAATGGGGTAGTACCTTCACGCCCCCTCATATACACAAACCATATCCGATATGACTGACTTAGCTTTTTTCTCTACTCTATCTGTGCAAGTTTTAAATTTTTCAGAACGAATCGCCACGACTTTCGCTCTTAAAACTAAACTACTTTCCACACAGTTTGTATAAAACACTCATATTGAAATTATCTTTCACATAGTGTGTAGGCATCCCCTTAAAGACTTTTTTGATATCCTCATTGTGAGTTTGTACACAGTACACCTTCGGACTTGCAAGCACACCGTTGGATATCAAGTCACTCCCCATCTCGAATTTTAGATATAACAGTTTATTTGGGGCCTGATGCTTCACTAGCTCCAGATAAATGGACTCGTTCCAATTGGTAGAGTTCAATCTTCTAAGACCAATTCTTCGTTTGCTATTTGATTTGCAAATCATTCTGATTCTCGCTGCTAACTTTCTTCTAACCTTAGATTTTTTGCATGTCATTTTCGTTTGTGAGTTGCTGTGATCCTCGCTGACGCTTGGGAGGTGATAGACACTCTCAGCATTAATTTTACCAAATTCTTTTTTAAGTGGCTCTCAAATAATGGGCTCCTTCCTTCCATTTCAGTTTTGATTTATCTCCTAACCGTAGTTTCGTTATGCATCATTCTTGTTTGCGATTTCTTTGGTTATTCGTTATGATGCTCACTGCTGACTATCTTCTATCCATAAATTTAGTTGTACTTCATTTTTGATGATCACTGTCTCAGACATTTTACCATGTCTTTTGCATTAGAATTTCGGGTTCATTTTTCATATGGTATAATCTCACATGCATCATAGATACTGAAAATGATGGAATCATACCTGGGAAAAATGGTGTAAGTTGTTCTTCAAATGTCTGTAAATATGAAGTCATCATACGAAAAATGTTGTTCTAAAATTAAGGCTCAAAATGAATTTTTCGAAATTCGTGACCTATTCATCGTTTTTTCAGGCCAAAAACATTATTGTGTTAATTTACAGAGAACATGATTGAGCCATTTTCGAGAAAAATTATATATATATATATATATATATATATATATATATATATATATATATATATATATATATATATATATATATATATATATATATATATATATATATATATATATATATATATATATATATATATATATATATATATATATATATATATATATATATATATATATATATATATATATATATATATATATATATATATATATATATATATAAACAAAAAATCGCGAAGAAAGGAAACGAGTTTCCTTTCTTCGCGATTTTTTGTTTATCATGATTAGCCAGTGTGGTCTCAGAAATTATTTATATATATATATATATATATATATATATATATATATATATATATATATATATATATATATATATATATATATATATATATATATATATATATATATATATATATATATATATATATATATATATATATATATATATATATATATATATATATATATATATATATATATATATATAAATATATATATATATATATATATATATATAGATGAAATTCTTTTACAGATGAAATCTTTCATCTGTAAAACACGATCTAGCCATGTTCACCTTTCTTTCATTAAATTTAACATATTCAGCGTTTTGGGCTAGGACTTTCCACGAGATGATTGCTTGTTTTTATCAGTTAGTAACAATAACCTCTAATCTTTCCTTTATTTGGTGAGAAAAAAAAATCTAACGAAGTCATTTTACAAAGAAATGTTGTTGAAAGCCAGACTTTTCTAGAAAACAGAAACAGCTACTTTGTCTTAAATGAGGAATCTTGAGAATAGGCTAGAGACCAATTATGCCATTGATTGTGTTGATAGGTCATAGCTCCTTAAATAGTTTGAAATTCATGAAGACAAAAGAAATTTCCAAAATCTAGAGAAAAGTTTCCATTCTGAAACATTCCAATTCAACGATGTCTTAATTTTAGGAACTTTAAAAATAGATTTTGGAGCTTGGTTTCTTTTTGTTATTGTTCTTTGGTTTAAACATGCTAACTTTACTTTATTCCTAAAAAAAAAAAATGACAAGCAATTTGAATATTTAAGAATGATGCAAGGCGCAGGAGTTTTGTCTATATCCACCCTCTATATCACTCAACCCTAACTTTTGTCACAAAGAAGTCTTATTACTTCTCCTTTTGTGATCTTTGATGCATTGATATACTGGATGACAAAAGAAGTACGATAGTAATACATAAAGCATTTCCGAGGTCATTTTCCTATTTTCAATTTTTTATGTGCATAGCTTTTTAATCACAAACTAATAAAAGAGGTCATGTACTGCAATAGCAATTTTATTGAATAGTTTGGTAGTTTCGTGGGAAAGTGAAGTCGATTCAACCTACCAGGGATAGATGGCATTATGCACTAATTCGTGTATTTTGTGGGCTAAATAGTTGTATTCCTAATTGATAAATCTGATTGGAACATATCTACTTCTATCTTAGTTTTTTTATTTCATTTTGATGTTCTGGTTTGAGTCATCTGTTAAATTTTGCTACGACATAAAACTAATCAAACAGTTCGTGGTAATGAACTGTAAGTAACGAGTGACCCGGCTCAATAGTAACCAAAACTCTAAAAAATGGAAAAGTGGAATTTTGGTACCAGTATATTCATCAAAAGAATTGGCATTTTATGCTGATTTCAAATATATAAATTTCATTAAGTTTTATCCTACCCATCAAAGGTTACGAGCCTGAGAAAATTTTTCCGATTTTCAAAAAAAGGGGGACCATTTTTTACCATTGCAAAAATGTATGCAAAATGTGTTAGGTACAATTATACTTCATATTATGAAGTAAGAATTTTTTTCTACCTTTCTAAATAATTTACCTCCACCTCACCCTCTAATGTGGAAATATATAGCCAAAATTATATATTTCCCATCTATTCTATCACTTGTCTTTGTTTGTCTCACGCTAAGCTGGAAGAAACTTACGAAAAAACGGTTCTACTTAGCTTCTATATACATAGGCGTTATAATATAGGCCCCATAACAGACAAGTACCCAAATATATTCGAAAATAGAACGATGAAAAATATTATGAAGTTTGGCAAGTGCTTGTTTATCAAAACAACCTTTCCCCCTGACTAGTAGGCCGTAAGTTTTTTCAAGTTTTTCCAATACAGACGAGAGTATCAACTCTCGCATAGCTGTAACTGTCGGGTCAAAAGGCAACACAGAGTTAAAAAGACAGCTATGTTATTTATTACTGGCTGCCTCCCCATTGCAGGCATGAGTATATAATGAGTCAGAGGCATTGCGCAAGATATTGATCGACCAGGACTACGACTCTTGTTGAAGAGCATCACCAAGAGGTGTAAAATCATGCAGTGCTCATAGTGGACCAATGATTGCACAAAGCCTCCCTCCAACTGGAGGTCCTGGGAGCATTCAGGTGTATTGTTCTAAGCCGGCTTAAGCGCTTTGTGCAGAATTGAGAAGAAGCATTAGCCCCTGACCTGCATTGGTGAAGCCCAATGCTTTTCTTGAAATCTCAAAAATTTTGATTGTCTAAATACTATGAAAACTGAGACAAGGAACGTTATAACTTTAAAAAATAACTATCACATTAACATTTTGACTGGCGATTTAAGACCTTTTAAACTGGACTTGTTGGGAGTTTCAGAAACTAATGTCTGAGGATTAGGAAACCTGACAGGGTAATTTAGAATTTATTTATTCAGGTACGAACGATGGGGTAGCCTACATGGTAGGGTGTAGCGCTTGTGCTGAATAAGGAAGCTTCAGGTTGAGGAAGGTATTGTTTAGGTTGGGAAGATAGGAATAATAGAATTCTAGTAACTCACTTTACTACCAAGAAGTGTAAAGTATAAGTCATAGTAGTAAATGGCAACATAGAGCCGATTGATTGATACAATAGTGACTGAGATTTTTTTTTTTTGTATACAGTTACAGAAACAAATAGACAGCAGCCCAGGTAGAATTATGGCATTTTTAATAGGGATTTTAATGCCCAGGTTGGCAGAAACAGGGACAGATGGTTTACTAGCCCAGGGGAAATTTGGTGTAGGAAAGGAAAATAGCAACGGTTATAGATTGCTTCAGTTTCGTAGTTATGACAATCTACTTATAACCAATTCCATTATTGGTCATAAAATGGCCCATAAGCTAACATGGTATTCACTTGATTGTATGAGACCTAGCCTTATTGATTATGTTATCGTAAATCGAAGACTGGCAGGATTGATATAGGGCACTAGTGTATATAAGAGTACTGTTAATGATGTTAAAAATGAATATTACCATCTAGTAGCGTGTAGAGAATACTTAAAGCTGAAACCTAGGAAGAGTAACTACCTCCTGGGAAGTTATGACGTAGATAGACTCTAGGATAAGAACTTGAGAGGAAATTTCAAGGAATAGCTGAATATGAACTGGAGAGTTTAACATTGACAATATTGAAGATGGATGGAGTAGTTAAAAAAAAAGTATACAAAGCAGTAAAAGGTGTTTAAGAAGGAAAGTGAGAAATACAGCCAGTATTATTGGGGAAAACGCTTTAAGCTTGGTAGAAAAGAGGAGGGGTTGTACACAAAGTTTTTTGAGTGATAGATCAAATGAGATCGATGATGAAATAGCAGGAAAAGAAAGTAAGGGAAGTAGAGAAGGCATTCAAGTATGCGTTAAGGAAGTGTGGAATGTAGGCCATAGGTAAAATTGCAGAGGATTCGAAAGATGCAGCCAGTCGGCATAATTATAAAATATTATATTGGCATATTAAGAAATTGATGGGATGTAGTCGGTTTGAACTTGGACTTGTCTCAGTTAAAGATAGGAACTGGTCCTCAATTAGTGATAAGGAAAAATAGATTTAAAAACTAAACTCGCTAGTTTGGAAGAATAGGAACACAAGTCTGAGTACCAGGATTAGAATATTGGAATTTCTTTTTTCCTTTTTTACGCAGCGAGTTGGTTTGGGACTTTTTACCTGCTTAAGTAGATTCATTTTAATTCCAAAAAAGTGTTCGATGAACTTGTCATTAGAACTACTTTTACCTTTTTTTCAGGGGAGGAGTCTTAGTAATTTATTTTAATCAGGTTTTAAAAAACTGCAGTTTTTATTTGCAATCTGAAATTAAAAAGGCTATGACTGGATATTGGTCGATAAGACCAATTTAGTAACAGAAAAAGTATGGATAAAGCTGGAAAGAGATTTCATTAGTAAAGAAAAATGGTAGCTTCCCCCTAAAGGGGGCAAAGAAACAGACGGGATATAGAAACTATATATATTTGTGCAAATCAAATCGAAGGTAGATTTTTTTTGGTAAAAGGAATTAGAAATGAAATTTAATTTTAGAAAATTAAAATCGCCTACTAGAAAAACATCGGCGTTCCGGAATTTACAGAGGACAAAATTAGCACTACTTTGCCATGGCTAGTAGAATCGTTGTCTTTTTACAGCGTTGTGATTCGGGGAATAATATAGCAGCAAAATACATTCAAATTAAACGTACGTGGTAAGACTGTTTGTCTAACACCTACTCAAATTATTTCATCATAATCCGAAAGGTTGGGATTATGAAACAATTTAGGGAACAGAACGTGCTCTGTTTATAACTGCAAGGGTCAAGATCGCTCTTCTTTATCTCTGATTTTATACCAAAGTAATTTCTCCTAGTATAACCAACCAGGATATAAACACAAACAGGAAAAAAACAACCAAATGGTGCTCTTAGCCCATTTTGACCCAAGCAGCAAATTACAAAAATTAGAGCCAAGGGTGACTAACACTTTCTTTTTTTCTGGATGGTCATTTGAATAGACCAAGAAAAATATTTTTTTTATTTTCCTTACAGATGAATGCAACTACACATAGGGGAAAAATCCGACGTTCCTTTGGGGGTGTTGCAAGAAATATTAGCGACTGTCTTACAAGGCTTGGGCACAGGCCCCTTTTCCTATCAACCGTCGGTGATGATAGTCTTGGAGGAGAGCTGATAAGGCATAATCCAGATATGGTATGCAACTTTTTCCTTTTTAGTTAGTATGGTTTATCTCTAGTTAGTATAGTTTCCCTGGGCGGTGGTAAGCTAAGCCAAATGGTTGTATGAATCAATATTGGAAGGAGTGTAAATCGCTTGTCAGACTTAGCCAGTCGATTCAGAAGAACAATAGCAGTATGTAATGCATTTGGATAGAACGTGTAAAAAACTCATTTTCCGTTTTTTAACGACCATTATGGTCTTAAGTAGCATTCACATAACAAAAGAAACTTTCGAACAAAAATGGACAGAAAAAACATATGTACGAAATCGTATAAGATGGCTGGTATGTACAGTAAATAGCGTATGAAGCCAAGTAATTTATCAGTAGTTATATAAATAAGTTTTTAAGTAATATTAATCCAATTTATGCCGCACCCAAACTCGAGCAATAAGAAAAATTGGATGTAAATATGCGGTCAGTTTTTTAAAGATTGAATTTTAACAGCATAGACTTTTCCTTATCAAACCTTCCAAATATAAGTTTTTCGAAATACAAATGTTGGAACTTTATTTTTAAATTTTAAATCTACAAACAGTTTTTCAATGTAAAGTAAATCCCTTACGTCTATCCCTTACGTTTTAAACTTTGCAAAATGAAAGGGTGTTTCAATATACAAAAAAAAATGCAATTTTGAAACAGATGAAGAGGGCTTACTCACTCCTCGACCCCACCTCTTTAGTGTGAATCTTCTATTTTAATCACAATATTTCAATATTGTGTGTCGCATCTAGCATATAAACAACATTGACCTTGTTAAAATTTTAGACTTTTTTTTAACTTAAGAAGGGCAGAAGATACTAGCAGTTATTGTTTCAATGAGGTATATCGCTATTTCCTATAACAACTTAATTGGTTCAATGCAGTCTTTAAAGAAGATCGCCCATAAAAAAAAAGTTTCACGGGAGGGACAGTTGCGCCAGTTGGGGGTTGGGTTGGGGTTGGGGGAGTGACATCCCCTTCACTCCCCCCTAGATTTCGAAAAATAAATTTTTGGGTATTTTCATTGAAAATTATCCTTCTTCGGCATTTTATTGGAGAAAAATTCACAAAATGCACCCCACGCCCAACCCTAGATTTTGAAAAATGAATTTTGGCCCCAAATATAAATTTTCTGAGCCTTCAGTATCTCCTCCTCTAAAGATACGCCTACACCAATTCCCAAAAATATTAAATGAACCTCCCTCTCCATTATAATCCATTGACCACCGTGCCTCTCTAGTAATTTTTGTCCAAGTTCGCAAAACCAAGAACAACTGAATCAACTCAATAAAATAAAGATGATGTGATGAAGTTATAGCTGTCTATAATAATAGCTCAGTTTGCATGGACTGCATTTAAGAATAGGATGAATACGCCGTTGTGCGGCAGTATGTCCTCAGAAACTGGGAGGTGTATACACAGGGGCGTAGCTCCAGCATTTTTATTGAGGGGGCAAAAAAGTTCCATATCCAGAGATTCAAGTGGTATGGGCTATATAATAGCTTTTTTCCAATTTATTGGGGGAGGCAATTGCCCCCCCCCCTTGCCACCCCCAAACGACGCCATTGTGTATACATATTTTGTTGTGCAATTTTTTTTATTATGTAAATAAGGAATTGTACAGTAATTCGTATTTACGTTCAGAGCCAAAAGCAAACCCATCTAATCAACCTTTTTAGGCCCCTTGTGAGTTTAAAAAAAATGCAAAACTGATGGCCAGACATCAAATGGCTAGGGTAATCTCAATGTCATGGTCACACGCATTAATTTGTTCAAGAGCCTATAGTGGGATAATATTCAACATTTACGTGTTCAGGATGCATCTTGCGCTTGTGTGCTAGATTAAATAAAAAAAAAACAAGTTTTTTAAACTGAAAGTAAGGAGCGACATTAAAACTTAAAACGAATATAAACTAGTCTATATATGAAAGGGGCTGGCCGCTCTTCAAAGCCTCGCTGTTTACGCAAAAGTTTTTTTTATTGTTTTAAAAAACAGAGTTGTGAGAAAGAGTCTAACTTTAGTGTAAAGAGTGAGGGGTTGAGCAGGGACCAGCCCCTTTCATATACAGAATAATTTTTGTTCGTTTTAAGTCTTAATGTCGCTCCTTATTTTCAGTTTAAAACACTTGTTTTTTTTATTTAATTTCTGATCGTTTTTTAGTTAATGCAGCTTTTATTTTGGCTCACCGTCATTGAATAAGTAAACTAAATTTGCATAAAAATTTTACTTTTCTTTTGCTAAATGCATGTCTCTAAATTTGGTTAGGACGTAATTTACAAATTAACTTACGTAACTAACTTCTATATTCTTATATTTTTCTTCTGGCAAAAAATACAAAGTTGCAGATTTTTGCAGATATGAGCCTATGTAATAGGGTTTTCTGATACGCTGAATCTGACGGTGTGATTTTCATTAAAATTCTTTCACTTGTAGGGGATGTTTCCCCCCTCTTTAAAAAATCGGGTAAATTTTATAAGGCTGATAGCCGTTGATGAGCAATAATAAACTTAATAAAATTTATATATTTAGAATCAGCATTATGAACACATTCTTTTGATACATTTATTGACATCAAAATTCCGTTTTTAAAAGTTTCGATTACTATTGAGCCGTATCGCTTTTTTTTATTTGTTTTTTTTTTATTACGTATATGGGGGTTCTCCCCGTAGTCAATACCACGCTCTTTAAGTTAAAAGTTAAAAAAAATTTTGATTCACAAACCCCTGAATCACAAAGGCCGTTTAATTAGAATAGATAGCTCTTTTGAAAGCACTAAAAAAAACAGTAGCGTAAAGAGCGAGGTGTTGACTTGCGGGAGAACCCCCTCATATACGTTATAATTTCTGTTTGTTTTAAGTTCTAATGTTGCTTCTTACTTTCAGTTGAAAAAAACTTGTTTTTTTTATTTAATTTCTGATTTTTAAATAATGCTTGGAAATCCGGCGCCCCCTTCATAAAAATGTCCCTTACCCCAAAGAAACATCCTCCACGGAAATATTATCCAGAGTAACCCCCTCCTCTAGCCCCCCCCCCTACAGAAAAAAATCCTTCCTGAAAATGTCTGCATACCTCCCAATAACCAATAAATAATGCTGGCAAGTCCGGCGCCCCCTTCATGGCAATTTCCCTTCCCCCATGAAAACTTCCTTCATGGACAGATCCTCCAAGATAACCACCGACCTCCCCCCCCCCCACTATCAGAAAAAACCCCTCCTGAAAACTTCTGTATACTTCCCAATAACCAATACTATATGTTAACGTTGGGTAAAGTTCATAACTTTCAGTCCTCCCCCCGGGGACTTCGGGGATTAAGTCATCCTAAAAGACATAGTTATCATATTTTCGACCATGTTGAACAAAATGGCTATCTCAAAATTTTGATCAGGTGACTTTGGGAAAAAAATGAGCGTGGGAGGGGGCCTAGTTGCCCTCCCTTTTTTTTGGTCACTTAAAAAGGGCACTAGAACTTTTAATTTCCGTTCCAATGAGCCCTCCCACGATATTCTAGGACCACTGGGTCGATACGATCACTCCTGGGGAAAAAAAACAAATAAACACGCATTTATGATCTTTCTTCTGAGTAGAGATGGGGGTACCAGTCGTGACCCCACACCAAATATGGGCATAGAGTCATTAGGGAGAACACGTTGTTAATGGGGTCAATGACCTAAATTTCCAAGGTCGATGTTGTTGTTGTTGTAAGTGCACGCTCTCAGCGAATGTCAAACACCTGTGCTGTCGACCTCAATTCACCTATCGTGAATAAATAATTCCCATTAGAAACAACAAATTAATTTCCCCTTTCTTGACAGATCAATCAACCAATGACATCATCTGTCAGACTTTAAAAATTTTCGCATAGAAATGATTCTCCAGGAATAGATCCAAGTCATTAATGTCTTTGCCTCGGAAACAACTCTTTTGGTCGAACTCCAAAGGATATTAATAGCCAATAGCCATGGAAACAATTTTCCAAGAAACATCTTAGCGATGAATTGTTTTAGCGCGGGAATCAGGTTTCTTATTAATTTGAAATGCATTAGCGCAGAGATGCCAAAAACAAAAGGAACACGCTGAATTACGTTTAGGGATTATTTGGGCGAAACTGTTTTAGACAGGTTATGGAACTATTTCGGCGAAACAGTTAGAGACATTTTAAAAGATGATTTTTGAAGAGATTTTAGAAGAGAATTTAATGGTGAAACTCTATGGTCGTTATAATACACAAGTTTCATTTGAACAGTGTTGTGAGGTCCTCTAACCCAACCCCAAAGGGTTCCAATCCTCCTACCCCAACCCCGAAGGAAGCCCCCGGTCCTCAAAGGCCTCCCAAGCTCCCAAAGGGCCACCGGCGCCCCCAAAGGCCCACCCAGACCCCCAAAGGCCATCCCCGGGCCCCCCAAAGGCCCATCGAGCTCCCAAAGGACCAACGGGGTCCCAAAGGCCCTCCACCGGTCCCCAAATGCCCCTCAGGCCCCCAACTGT
Organism: Artemia sp. Qi Xiang Cuo; assembly: GCF_049724085.1. Lineage (NCBI taxonomy): Eukaryota > Metazoa > Arthropoda > Branchiopoda > Anostraca > Artemiidae > Artemia > Artemia sp. Qi Xiang Cuo. Next base: position 37,042,534 of record NC_142798.1, read on the forward strand.
CCCCCGGACCCCCAAAGACCCTCCCTGTGCCCCAAAGGCCCTCCCTGTGCCCCCAAAGGCCCACCCCCCGCCCCCCAAGGTCC
>NC_142798.1:37052616-37155116 GCF_049724085.1 Artemia sp. Qi Xiang Cuo
TTTTGGCATGTGTGTGTAAGTTTTCGTGTGTGTGTGCAAGTTTTCGTGTGTGTGTGTAAGTTTTTGTGTGTGTGTGTGTAAGTTTTTGTGTGTGTGTAAGTTTTTGTGTGCATGTATGGGGACCGGGGGAGGACCTTTGGGGCCCAGGGAGGGCGTTTGGGGATCCGGGGGCCCTTGAGGATTGAGTGGTCTTTTGGGAGCCCGGGGGACCTTGGGGGCCCGGGGGAGGGCCTTTGGGCGCCCTGGGGGCCTTTGGGGACGGGGGGAGTCCGTTGGGGGATCGGGGGGATCCTTGGGGGCTGGTTGGCCCTTTTGGAGTCCGGGGGACCTTTGAGGACTAGGAGAGGGTCTTTGGGGGTCTGAAGCGGGTGTTTGGGGGATCACATGTCGAAATTTTTACTTTTAAGTTTACTTTTTTTTGCGGTACACCCCTGCAGTACATCCTGCGGTACGGTCATGTAGTTCCTCCCAGTAGCACCACCTCCACTATGCGTTCCAGACCTATTGCACATCCCTGCAACACATCCTGAGGTATGGTCCTGAGCCACGGTACCTCTTCGTAGTACGTCTCGGGTCCTAGGGGGCGGTGGGGGCCGGGGAAGGGCCGTTGGGGGCACAGGGAGGGCCTTTGGGGCACAGGGAGGGCCTTTGGGGGTCCGGGGGACAGTTGGGGGCCTGGGGGGCATTGGGGGACCGGTGGAGGGCCTTTGGGACCCCGTGGGTCGTTTGGGCGCTCGTTGGGCGTTGGGGGGGCCGGGGGTTGGGCTTGGGGGGGCGGGGGGGGGCCGTGGGGGGGGCCGGGGGCCCTGGGGGAGCGGGGGGGACTTTTGCGGCCCGGGGGCGTCCTTTGGGGTTGGGGTAGGAGGATTGGAACCCTTTGGGGTTGGGTTAGAGGACCTCACAACACTGTTCAAATGAAACTTGTGTATTATAACGACCACAGAGTTTCACCATTAAATTCTCTTCTAAAATCTCTTCAAAAATCATCTTTTAAAATGTCTCTAACTGTTTCGCCGAAATAGTTCCATAACCTGTCTAAAACAGTTTCGCCCAAATAATCCCTAAACGTAATTCAGCGTGTTCCTTTTGTTTTTGGCATCTCTGCGCTAATGCATTTCAAATTAATAAGAAACCTGATTCCCGCGCTAAAACAATTCATCGCTAAGATGTTTCTTGGAGAATTGTTTCCATGGCCTTTGGCTATTAATATCCTTTGGAGTTCGACCAAAAGAGTTGTTTCCGAGGCAAAGACATTAATGACTTGGATCTATTCCTGGAGAATCGTTTCTATGCGAAAATTTTTAAAGTCTGACAGATGATGTCATTGGTTGATTGATCTGTCAAGAAAGGGGAAATTAATTTGTTGTTTCTAATGGGGATTATTGATTCACGATAGGTGAATTGAGGTCGACAGCACTGGTGTTTGACATTCGCTGAGAGCGTGCACTTACAACAACAACAACATCGACCTTGGAAATTTAGGTCATTGACCCCATTAACCACGTGTTCTCCCTAATGACTCTATGCCCATATATGGTGTGGGGTCACGACTGGTACCCCCATCTCTACTCTTCTGGCAAAAAATGGAAAATTCCACATTTTTGTAGATAGGAGCTTGAAACCTCTACAGTAGGGTTTTCTGATACGCTGAATCTGATGGTGTGATTTTCATTAAGGTCGGGGGTCTATCCCCCTTTTTTTGAAAATCAGCCACATTTTCTCAGGCGCGTAACTTTTGATGGGTAGCACTAAACTTGATGAAAGTTATATATTTGAAATCAGAATTAAAATCTGATTCTTTTGATGTATCTATTGGTATCAAAATTCCGTTTTTTAGAGTTTCGGTTACCATTGAGCCGGGTCGCTCCTTACTTACAGTTCGTTACCACGAACTGTTTGATTTTTAATCTTCTCGGGGGGCTGAATGTGATACGTCATTGTATTTTGTACCATACAGAATAAAACATTCATAGAAATACTCGCACAGAGGAGGAAGAGGAAGGGGCGTAGCTACTCAACTGAAACCTTTTAACCCATGGTTTTCTGGCCTCTTGAATTTTTTGATGTAATATTCACAAAGATAACGCCTTTTTTGGTTTTTTCTCCCTTTCAAGGCATTAGGTATTTTTTATGCTAATAAATATTGCTATGCGAGTTTAAACTCTATAAATTTTACATGTCTCATGTCGGGATTTAATACAGACATATTTTGGACACATATTGTTTTTCAACTTTAGTTTTTCTTTTTTATCTTTTAACCATTAACAATTCTTCATTTACCGCTCAATACCGAGTATAATTGGATAATATCCTGCATTTTAAAGATTTATATCAATTTATGGCAGTAATAATGTTTCAACTTGCGTGACTTAAAATATAATTCATCAGTGTAAGTCTTCTTTGGATGCGTGCCATCTATGGATAGTTAAGAAGCTATTTGAAATTCTGTCAGGCAAAGTCGATGTGCTTTTCATTCTATTTCGCGATTCAAATAGTAACTTTTGTAAACGTCTAATAAATCTAAAATTGTGATTAAGTTTCTAAAAAAAAGAATCTTAATTATACAGGCTAACCCCTTAAAAAAAAATTCAGGACCGTGTATAGTTGACAGGTGAGAAGTGGATAGAATTTACTTTATTTTGTCAGATTTCTTAAACAGAAAACAGAGGAGTTAATATCTTAAGAAATTTGTGTATGAAATTCAATGAATTTGTCACATCGCTGACTCTTCTAATTTATTTTTCAATCTGATTTTTTTTTTTTTTACACAAAGTTCGAGTTGAATATTTTATGCCTAACATTATCCATTTTTACTTGCAAGCAATATTTTTTTTGTAAACATGATAAAATCGAAAAGAATTCTTATTATTTGAGCATCATTGAAGTGTTTTTGGAAATCGAAACAGTTAAATATTAAAAGAAAACGTTTCTAAATTTGGAACTCGAAAAAATATCTATATTACCAAAGTTCAATCTTTATAAATTAAGGATTCCACGTCATTCTTCATTAGCACCATCAAAGTTCCGTGACCTACAGATATTATGTGACGTTATCTGGCGTTGTAAAACCTAAATAAATCTATAGAAAAAATCCTTTTTTTTTATTAACATGGAGCTTTGTAGGATCTTTGAACTGATATAAAGTACACTAATAATGTAGCGTTTCAGATAGATATCATATTTTTCAAAAAGTAAAAGAAACATTTTAAAAAGAAGTAAATACCAGTGTTGCAACCTGGTTCGTGGTTCTTCCTAACCGATTCCCAAAAAAAATAGTTTATCAAACAAAAGGGAAGCGCCATATTATAACCTAAGACTGGCAGAAATAAAATCATATAGCAATGCCAAACTAACAGAAATTACAATTTACTGCAGCACCAAGCCTCCTGAGGCCAACATAGCTGCGCACGATATTCCTCCGTCCCAACCCATTCAAATCTTCATCCTTCACCCCATCCCATGGCTCTCTAATTTCTTTTCAATCTTTCCTTATGACCTCTTCCCGCCCCATCCGAGGACGACCGGTTTTTGTTTGCCCCCGGATTAATGGCCGAGAACAGTAATACTTAGTAATTTGTCATTCTTCATTCGTAAAATGTGGCCTAGCCATCTCAATCTCTCTTTCATTCTCTTTCTCTCAGCCGTAGAAAGTGGAATACAACCACATGTCCTTACAGCTCGTTGTTTGACACACGGTAAGTTCTGTGGGTGCCTAAAACTATCCGTAGAACAGTTCCTTTGGAAAACATTTAATAAACCCTCCTCTGATTTTGGAATCGTCCCCGTTTTAGAACCATGCTTGACCACTGTCGTTACCATAGCTTCCAACATTCTAATCTTAGTTTTTAGACTTGTAGTCCTATTCATTCAAACTTTTTTCAAAAGTGAAAAAACACTCTTATCTTGGTTACTCTACTTTTTATATCTTTACTAAATCGAACATCTTCACGAATACCACTGCCTACTTAAGTAAAGTTACCCATATGATCAATCTTTTCTTTACCCAGCATCACCTCTTTGCCTTCATTTATTCCTAGTCTAAGCGAGTTAGAATTCTTAACATTAATTTTCAAATCTAGTCTTGCACGCTGAACTCTCAAAACCTTAAGGACACTCAAGTCCTCTGCACAATATAAGTCTAGGAGAGTTTTACCCTCCCATTTGATTCCATGCTTTCCCATAGCCTTTGCCGTATTCCTTAAGAGGAGGTTCAACAAAATAAATAATATAAACGAAGAAATGACACAACCCTTCTTAACTCCTGATTCAATGCCAAAACCAGCTACTAGCCTCACTTCCTACCTTAGCCGCAGCAATATTCTCATACATATCTGGTTTCATATTATTCACGTACATATACGCATCGCACAATGTACTTATCTGATTTACCGCACAAAGATAGGACTTTCGCGAAAGATCTTTTATCAGTTGAATCAAATGCCTATTGAATCAATCTATAAAAACCGAGGACTAAAGCGGTCTGACGATTCAGACACTTCAATTATTATTCTGAGCATAAATTTGGTCGACGCATCCTCTCCCCTTTCTAAAACCCCACTATCCTGTTCTTAAACCTTTGTCTACAACATCTCTTTCTCTAATAAGTATCCTCATACTAATTAATTTGCTTCCCACAGAAATCAAGCTAATGCCTCTATCTTACTCGACACTCACTTTTATCACCTTCCTTATAAAGGGGCTTAATTACTGTTTTCTTTAAATCACTAGTTACTCCCCCTTTTCAAAAGGTCATGTTCACATTCTTCGGTGATTTATTTCTAACTTCGCAACAACTATATTTCCAAATCTCATGTACCACACTATCAGCACTTGAGTTTTTTTGTATCCTTTTAGTACTATCTCTAACTCCACTTTGGGAATTAAATTTTCATTCACTTCCAAATATTCAAAAGATGTTCGTTTCTTTTCTGTATCCTTTCCTACAAATTTCTCAATGTTTAACACACTCTCAAAGTGTTCTGCTAATCTCTCTTTAACACTTTCCTTATCACTAATTGAGACCCAGTTCCTGTTTTTAATTGCGATAAGGCTAAGCCCAAACCGACTACATCCCAAAAATTTCTTAACATGTCAATGCAAAATTTATAATTATGCCGGCTGGCTGCATTTTGAAAATTCTCGGTAATTTTATCCATGACCTACATTCCATACCTCCTTAGCTCTTAATTTAATGTCTTTATTTACTTCCCTTACTCTCTTTTACTACTATTTGATCATTGACTTCATTTGATCTGTCCCTCAAAAAATTTTGTACAACCCCTCCTATTTTCTACCCAGTTTGAAGTATTTTCCCCAATATTACTGGCTATGTTTGTAACTTTTGTAGCTAAAACACCTTTTACTGCTTCGTAAGCTTTATTGACCACTATTCCATCTATCCTCAACACTGTCAATTGCTGTACTCCAGTACAACACTCCAGTACATATTCAGTTATTGCTTGAAATTTCCTCTCAACTTCTCATCCTGGAGTCTGTCAAAATCAAAACTTTCCAGAAGGTAGTTACTCTTCCTAGACTTCAGCTTCAAGTCATCTCTATACGCTACTAAATGGTAGTGTTTACTTTTAATATTAATTTAAAAAACTTTTTCCACAAAATAAGTTTTTCAAAGAAAAGTGAAGAACTCCATTAAACAAAAAATGAGCAAAAATAAAATAAAATAATCTACCAAGCGTGAAACTACCACACATAAGCATTAATAGGTAAATACAACCCAAAATGAACAGAAATTACAATAATTAACCGAGTCAAACTCAAAACGAGCAGAAATTAACATAAATTGGGCTCAAAACCCTATGCCTTCCCAAGGCCAGAACATAATTTGCACTTTAGTGAAAAAAGTATAAATGTTTTAACTTTTATAACTTTAATAAATCAAATAATATTAACATTTTGATTACTAAATATCATTACATGTATATTAAACTGACAATGCGGAAGGAATAGGGGTTTTGCGCACAACTTATGTTAATTTCTGCTCGTTTTGAGTTTGACTCGGTTAATTATTGTAATTTCTGTTCGTTTTCTGTTTCATTTATTTATCGATGCTGATTTGTGCTAGTTTCGCACTTTGTAGATTATTTGATTTTATTTTTGCTCATTTTGTATTTAATGGAGGTCTTTACTTTTCTTTGAAAAACTTATTTTGTGGAAAAAATTTTTTCGATTAATTACTGTTCGTTTTATATTGACATAGTCTTTTCAGGGAAAAGAAAATAACACTTTAAATCTTTTCGTTTTTTAAGACTTTATAGTTTGACCTGCTAATTGTATGCTGGAGAAAAATTTTCAGCAATTTTTAACAACATACACCCTTTTAAAAATCTGGACACAAATAGTACTGCTTAATTTAGTTTCATACCTCCTCTAGTTGACCTGAAATGGTAAACTTGATACCATTCGCAAAGAAATCTGTTTACTTTCTTTGATAGCTTGGATACACTTACGCTTTTTTGATTTGTTTAAATTTTAAGAGCATAAATGGGAGGGTGGGCGTGGGAGGGTGGGCGCAGGAGGGGGATTAGTTGCCCTCAAATCACTCTCGACTATTAAAAAGGGCATCAGCCCTTTCTATTTTCAATCGAATGAGCCCTTTTCGAAGTGCCCTGGTGTAAACAACAACAACAACGAAAAAAATACATTATACCCAAATCGATCTGTACTACAAAAATGTCAAGCCTTCCAATCACTTTTGACTTCTAAAAAGGGCATTAGTCCTTTCAAATTACCATCAGATGAGTCCATTTGGAAACAGCAACGCTTTCTATAAACACCTTATATGCCCCAACGGCATGCTTTACAAACCTTAACCTGAGGTCTGTTAGGGTGGTTGTCATCCTCTAAGACCAAATGTCCAGAGCCTTCAACTACGTTAAACAAAACGGCTATCTCAAAATTAAGATTGTTGGTGTTTGGGGACATGGTGGGCATGAGAGGGGTGTTGGTCACCTTTCAATCACTTTCGACTATTAAAAAGGGCACAAGCCGCTCCAATTTCTAATTGAATGAGCGATTTTCGAAGTTTCTACGACAGCTTCGACACGAAGTGCCCTGCTCTAAAGGAAAAAAAATAATAAATAATACATTGTGTCAACATCATTCTTATATGCCCCCAGGGCATAAATTAAACCCCTTGTCCTGTTGGTTGTGGCGGAGTGTCCTCCTCTTTACTTGGTCCCCGTTTCTTGTCTCGTTCTCGAGTATCCCCGTTCTTTATTTAGGCAGCGCGATCCTGCTGCCCATGATTTAACCACAGATTTCTATATAAACCTTATATGCCCCCAGGGCATAACTTACAACCCTTGCACTGAGGGCTCTGAGGGGGTTATCACCCAAAAGATCTAATTTCCAGAACGTTCAATTACGTTGAACAAAATAGATATCTCAACATTTTTGTTGGATGTGATTTGGAAAGTAGTGGGCCTGAGAGGGGCATGAGTCGCCATGCAATGTCTTTCAACTATTAAAAAAAGCATTAGTCCTTTCGATTTCCAATTGATTGAACTCTTTTGAAGTATATACGACAATACTTTCAATAAAAACTATATATGCCCCCGGGCATAACTTACAACCCTTGCCCTGAGGGCTGTGGGTGGAGGGGTTGTCATCCTTAAAGACCTAATTTCCAAAACTTTCAACTGCGTTGAATAAAATGGCTATCTAAAAATTTTGATTGGATGTGTTTGGGGAAAAGCTGGGCTTGAGTGGGGGGTTAGTTACCCTCAAATCACTTTCGACTATTAAAAAGGGTACTATTCCTTTGAATTTAAAATCGAATGAGCCCTTTTTTATGTTTCTACGACAAAGATTTCAATAAAACCTCATATGCCCCCAGGGCATAACTTATAATCCTTGCCCTGAGGGTTGTGGGGGAGTGTTCGCCTCAAAAATATATTTTCTATCTGGAAATCAGCTACGCCGAACAAACTGGCTATATCAAAATTTTTATTAGATGTGTTTGGGGGAATGATGGGCGTGGGAGGGGCTAGTTGCCCCCCAAACACTTTTGCATATTAAAAAGGGCAATAGCCCTTTGAATTTCCCATTGAATGGGCTTTTTTTGAAGTTTCTACGACAACGCCTTCTTTAAAAACCTTACATGCCCCCAGGACATAACTTAAAACCCTTTGCCCTGAGGGCTGTGGGGGAGTGTCCTCCTCAAAAACATATTTTCTATCTGGACATCATCTACGCTGAACGAAATGGCTATCACAAGATTTCAATTGGATATGTTTGGGGAAATGATGGGCGTGGGGGGGCTAGTTGCCCTCCAATCACTTTCGATTATTAAAAAGGGCACTAGCCCTTTGAATTTCCAATCGAATGAGCCTCTTTTGAAGTTTCTACGACAACGTCTTCTATAAAACCTTATTTGCCCCCAGGCATAACTTAAAACCCTTGCCCCGAGGGTTGTAGGGCAGTTTCCTCCTCAAAAACATATTTTCTATCTGGAAATCAACTATGCTGGACAAAATGGCTATCTCAAAATTTGGATTGGATGTGCTTGGGGAAATGATGAGCGTGGGGAACGGGGGGCTAGTTGCCCTCCAATCACTTTCGACTATAAAAAGGGGCACTAGCCCTTTGATTTTCCAATCGAATGAGCCTTTTTTGAGGAGTGTCCTCCTCAAAAACATATTTTTTAGAAAATAAGTTTTTTATAAAAACTTATATGCCCCTAGGGCATAACTTAAAACCCTTGCCCTGAGGGTTGTGGGGGAGTGTCCTCTTCAAAAACATATTTTCTATCTGGAAATCAACTACGCTGAACAAAATGGCTATTTCAAAATTTTGATTGGAGATGTTTGGGGTAATGATGGGCGTCGGGGGGGGGGGGGGGGGGCTAGTTGCCCTCGAACCCCTTTTGAAATTTAAAAGGTGCAATAGCCCTTTAAATTTCCAATCGAATGAGCCTGTTTTGAAGTTTCTACGACACAGCCTTCTATAAAAACCTTATATGCCCCCAGGGCATAACTTAAAACCCTTGCCCTGAGGGTTTTGGGGGAGTGTCCTCCTCAAAAATATATTTTTTATCTGGAAATCAACTACGCTGAACAAACTGGCTATCTAAAAATTTTGATTGGCTGTGTTTGGGGGAAGGATGGGCATGGGGGGGGGGCGAGTTGCCCTATAATCACTTTCGACTATTAAAAAGAGCACTAGAACTCTCAATTTCCAATTGAATGAGCCCTTTTGAAATTTCTACGACGACTCCTTCCATATGAAGTGCCCTGCCCTAAAGGAAAAAAATAATACATTGTACAGTGCCTCAACATGGTTCTTATAAGTCTTCAGTGCCTAAATCAAAAGCCTTGCCCCGATGGCTGTGGGGGAATAATGTCCGCGAAAACATATTTTCTGTCTGAAAATCATCTATGTGGAACAAAATGGTTATCTCACAATTTTGAGTAAATGCGATGTGGGTAATGATGGGTTGGGAGGGGGGGGCTAGCTGCCCTCCAATCACTTTCGACTATTAAAAAAGGCACTAGCCACTCCAATCTCCAATCGAATGAGCTCATTCCGGGTCTCAATTTTCATAGTATTTAGATGACTGAAATTGTTAAGATCTCAAGAAAAGCATTGAGCTTCGCCAGTGCAGGTCAGGGACTAATGCTTATTCTCAAGTCTGCACAAGTCGCTTTAGCCGGGTTAGAACCATACACCAAAATGCTCCCAGGACCTCCAGTTGGAGGGAGACTTTGTGCAATCATTGGTCCACCATGAGCATTGCATGATTTTACACCTCTTGGTGATGCTCTTCAACAAGAGTCGTAGTCCTGGTCGATCAATAGGAACTACAATTGAATGAAGGTTTTCATGGTCATTGCATGATTTTCCACCTTTTGACGATGCTCTTCAACAAGAGTCGAGATCCTGCCCAATCAATCTCTTACGGAATACCTCCTACTCATTATATATTCATGCCTGCAAGCATTATACTATAATGGAGAGGCGACCCGTAATAAATAACATAACTGCCTTTTTAACCATGTATTACCTTTTGGCCCGACAGTTAAAGCTATGCAAGAGTTGTCAAGGTGAAATGTTGTTTTGATAAGGAAGCACTCGCTAAACTTCATAGTTCAATTTCCGCACCTCGTGTGTTTTTCTTCGTTCTATTTTTTAAGATATCTGAAATGTGATAAAAAGGGTATCCGTGTGTATTTTTTTTCAATTTTGTAAATATTTTCTTGGAATCCCACTATGGTTTAGAAACATGTATATTATCCGAAGATACGGAAGATTTGACATCACTTCACAATTGGATCAACAATTTTTTAGGTAATCTAGATTAAAAATAATTAATTTCCCCCTTAAATGTCTCTTTTGATGGATGAACAGTGTTGTTATCATAGTCTTAGTAAAAATGGCCGATTTATTTTGAATGTTGTTAGTACTCCTTTTTATACATTGCTTTTGTAAATTTTATAACTAAAACCTTCGCAAGAGTTTACTCAACAACTTTTTAAAGTTTCTTGACAATCGAAAGAACAGTGTAGAAATGTATACAGGACACACACACAGACAGACATACATTCGCTTTTATATATATATAGAAGATGACCTTCGCTAAGTTAACACTAAATTTTCTACTGTTCCATATTCTGTTAAAGTTTCCTAGCAAATAATAAAACACATAGATATGTGCTCCTATAAAGATAATTGGAAACAATTCCAGAGGTAAGCAAATACCTCTGCCTTAACTATCGTTGATTGACACATTATAGATTTTTATCTGGCAGTTCTGAAGCTCAGAAGAGGGGCCTTCATCTTCAAGAGAGGCTCAGAAGAGGGATTGCCCGATAGCAAATGTTCTCCAGTCAGGTATGGATAAATTCATTACAAATAATCAAGCTAAACATGCACAAACAAGCAAGCATAATTGACCATACATATATCTGATTTTTCGAAAAGGAAAACCTAATGAGAGTAAGACTTAAAAAAAAGTAATAATGTTGCCAATGGCTCATAAAATATATTTTATGCGTTCTTACCTTTACATATAGGGCATCAAAGCTCATGTATGTACAGGGGACATAGAAAAGTTTATTGTTATTATTATTATAGCTAGGAAGAAGTTTTTCAGCCCAAAAAAGCCCACCAAGACAAACAATCCTGAGGGGAATCACCCATTAATCGAGATCTCGTAATCGAGAATCCTTGTATTTTTTTTTTTACCTGGCATTGATTTTCACAAGGGTGCTACTCCTCAAGGTTATCTTCAGCGCTTTTTGGTCTCACACAGTTCTGGTTAGGTAAGGTTGTGAAAGTTCAAGCCTGACGCAGTTATGAGACTACGCAAGCAGGGTTTCCTTTCTGTGGATATGGACAGAGGAAGGAGCTTATGACAGGGTGTAGGTGTCAAACCGTCTTACATTGCTGGAACAGCTCCAACCTTTTGTACCCAACCTATCCTCGTCAGAGGATTCGTCAGGGAACCTTAATCTTGAGTAGAATGTAAATCCTATATTGGTTTATAGTGTGAAAATGTGCAGGTGGATTAAGAAAAAGTTTTCAACACCCTCCATCTGTCCCCCATCTGGGTCAATATTTGAGGTCTTCTTGGCCACCCAACACTCTCAAAAAGTTTCTACTGGACATCTCAAGCCATTCCTGAGATGCTGGAAACATGGTGTTTTGATAACCTGGATGATAAAAGTGTCTTATGATTTTGCTCTACCCTTTTGGAAAAGTCATAATTCAATTCCCAATCGCTGTTCCCTCTCAATACTTCATGAAAGTCCTAGTCCATCCCCTAAGCAGTTTCGAACATACTAAAGATATGCTATTTCGATGACCTGGATGCACATGGTGTCTTCTGTTCATCTTTCCCCCTTCCACAATTCAAAATTTGATGTCCGCTTGACTCCCTCTCCCTTCAACAATTGCTAAAAGTTTCAACGTGATCCCTCAAGCCCTTCCCAAGATATTGTGGATAATTAGAAAACTCGAATGCGACCAGCATCGTAAGGTTTATTCAGATACGTGTGTAATTTCTAGAATATACCCTTGGAAAACAGTGGAAATCCTTGCCTACTAAACAATTCCTAAGGGCTCCTAGCTGATCAGATAACCAAGAACGAACATGGCCGTGTTTCATAGTAAAATTTATCTCTGAACAATGTGTAATTATCATTGCCCCCTGGGGCTTTGGAAGTGATATTTACCCCGGAGGGGAACCAATTTGAGCTTTCAGCGCTTCTGAACAAAATGGCTATCTCAAAACTTTGATTCGATATCAGGGGGATTTGGGTAGCACAAAAAGGGATGAGAAGGAAGTTAGTTGACTTCCGATACCTTTTGACCCTTAAAAATGCACCAAAACTTTTCGATTTTTAATCAAAATGAGCCCCGTTCCCAGGTTTCTGCGACTACATCTTCCATACAATAGTATAGTATATTATATTTGACACAAAAATAAACTGCAGGGCCATGGCCAGAAAAAAACAAAAGGAAAAAAGAAACAATACACAAAAACAATTAAAAGAGCCAATTAAAAACTTAACAAAGCGATTAGAAGAAGAAAAAACGCTATTCAAATACACTAATATAACCAGAATCATCATATAACACCCACACGGTGGGTCATGCCCACACGAATAAACCGCGCCAGGTAATAATAAAACATCAGTTTCACACATCGGGGTATGTAAGGACCACTATTAAATCTATCCATTCCCAAATACCTTTTTCTTCCCCCAAGTGGCATAAATTCATCTGTGCAAGTAAATTAACCATTTAATATCATCTCTAGACAACCAAGCTCTAATACACATCCTCTTCCAATGTCTTTTTTTACCCTAGAATACAAAAAAAGAGTCAGGCGTTCTCTTCTGGGACACACACTTCTGGATATCCTGATCAACATACACTGAGCATACCGAAATGACTTGGGGAAAACGCAGTTGGTCCTTTTATGCCCCATTGTCGGGCGCTGTTTTGGGAAGAAGTATTTTTGTTCTGTTTTTCCTTCTATATTGTGGTTCCCTTAGACATAGGACTTAAGGATATAATTTTAGGGCCGATCAACAAAAAAAAACTTGCGGCTTACTTACAGCTGTAAGTTTCAAACTAATGAGGAACAAAAAATGTCTAACTCGTTTCATATCCCCCCTCCTTCCCATAACAAACATGTGATCCTTTTCATCCAGAGAACGATCCTTGGATGTCTCGAACAACTGGACACCAAAAGTCAAAGCCTGTCTGTAAGCAATTGATGATTTGCATAAATTACGGCCCTTGCCTTAGGGGCTATGGGCTTATGTTATCCAAATCAAATTCTGATTGGATGTCTTGTGAAAACGCAGAGGTTGGGGTAGCCAATGAAGGTAAAAGGGGAGCGGTGACTGGTCAGGGTCCAATCATTTTTGTCTCTTAAAAACGGTACTTTAACTTCAAAGTTCCAATCCAACGTGCATTTCATAAGTTTTTAAGACCATATCTTCAATACAAGGTGGCCATGGAAAAAAATAATCATGGAAGGCACAAGGCTCTTTATTTAGGCAGTGCTACAGCGCTGCTTCTGATTGGATGTAGCAAATAAATAAAAAGAACCCTTTTCACAATAAAGACCCTTTTCTGGGCTTTTCGAATTAATAGTTTTCAAGTAGTGTTCAGAATTAGTTTCTCATTTAGCATACTGCATGCCACTTAGTAGTAGAAACGAGCATTGTCCCTCATAAAGAACTTGACAACTTCTGTAAATCTTTAGTTCCTTAAGAGAAGTGTGTCCCTTCTTAAATTCCTTTCAATTTCAGATCTAATAAGAGAGTCATATTCCAAATACAAGAACATGAAAAGTATTATACGAACAAACCTAAAACCTTAATCTTAAAGAGGACAATCGCTTGTCTTCCCCTCCCCCAACATTCTAAGAAAATTCTGAAGTTTCCCAACAAAGTTTTTACAATCTGACATAAGAAGCAAGGAACAATTATTTGAAGACATGGAGAGGATCTTTCTCAGCATAATCGCACAAATAGAAATCTTAAAGGGACGATGATTGATTCGTTTGTCAATCTAACGGAATCACCTCAACTGGTAACGCTTTGAGAATTTGATAATGGAAAATTCCTTCATGATTGATTCTCCTGTTCGCCACACTTCATCACATTAAGTGATATGTCGCTGAAACAGAACTTTAAATAACTTCAGATTCTGAGATTATGCTCTCTTGTCTTAGCGCCTCGCTAACACAAGACATTGTATAGTGATTAATTGAGGATGAAGCAAAATTCCACATGACTTATTTTTAATAAAAAGTTCCTTGTAAGCTTGGTAGGGGAACTTTAGACACGCTGTGGGGCTACTTTAGTCCCCTCACTCGTTTAAATTGAATATCTTCTCGAGATTTTGGTTCAAGCAAGTTGCAACGTGCCTACATTTCTGCTAAAATTTGGCAGTAGGAGAAGCAAGGAACTGGTAGTGATCAATGTCCCACTTTGATTCTTCAACACTACGGTATTAAAATTCCTAAGTGATGCTGATTCAAGCAATGGATAATATTCCCACCTTTCCACTAAAAAGATGACAATGAGAGAGAAGAGCGAGTGACGGAGAGATCCTTGGCTCACTTTTTGTCTCCAGCTTTATTTGAACTTAATCTGGATTTCAAATATTTTTGCACCAAATCATGACTTAGCTGTTTTATTTCCTAAGCGATGAGAAAACCATTAAAGCTTTGGAGGGGGAAAGTTTGAGCAGCATTTAATTAGTCTAGCCTCGTGATAAAAAAAAATCTTCAAAACATATTTTGCTCTAATTAGATAGCAAATGACACTATGCTTTTGGATGGTTGAAGAGGCAAATATCAAACTTATGTGTGGTAATTTCTGTTCGTTTTAAGTCACTATTGCTCGGTGTTGTTTCGGTCCATTTTACGTTTCATTTCCTCATTCGTCGTACTATTTTCTGCTCTTTGTAGGTTTGACTTCTTATAGGCTATAATCTAAATTCTACCCATTTTAAGTTTGAAATTAACACCTTAATTTTTAAAAGATCCACTATTACTGTAAAGACGAAAGTTCATTTTGGATAATTATACTTTATCTTGAAAATCAGTCATATTAAGTGATGGGTAATTACACCAGAAGGTGGACAGAACCTTCTCTACAGACACCAGTGAAGGACTACAAATGTATGACAAACACCTATCTGTGATAGATGTTTGTCAAACACCTACACCGACTGTAATGATAATTTGTTTCGTATTAGTCTATTCAATACCCTTATTGGCCAATAAGGGTTCAGATTTCATTTATTCAACAATAAATTATTACAAAATACACAAAAAAGCACATTCCCTTCCCCCTCAAAAGGCTCCATGTCCAGAAAAACAGGGAAGTAAGGGTAAAAAAAAACATAAGATAACCCATAAAATAATCAGTAACCTATTTTTCACTAATAACTTTAGGACCATGCGACGCGAGAAACAAAACCGCAACACGCACATCTTCAAAATAATATAGATATGACCAGCACAGGCCAACCCCCAGCCGACAACCCCTTCTTCATAATACCAAAACACAATTATAATAATTAAAATATACCACATATATATTAACAATAATATTAATAAATAAAAAGTTTGTAACTTACTAGCAAATAATAAAACTTAAATTTTCATTTTGACCCTAAAACGGATTTTTTTAAGTCCAAACGAATGACTACTTCTTGTCACAGCTGGTAGCGGACTCCACACCTTTAAACTTGCGGTTACCGGATTAAAGTCAGACAGAACGAACCGCGTAAAAGGAATTTTTGAAAGATTCCCCATTCGAGATAACACTTGCAGACAGATATAAAGAGAACTAAGAATGGGTATTTGACCATACACCTAAGAGAGAAATTTTTCCAAGAAGAGTATGACGTGTCAAAGACCCAAAAGCCTTCCGAACATCTAAAAACAAATTAGCTGGAAGTAGACCAAAATTGAAAACAGAGCGAATAAAATCAGGTAAAAAAAAACAAATGCATGTTCAGTAGAATGTTTAGCCCGAAAATCAAAGTGGAAATTATGGAGCAAATCTTTAGCCACAAGAAAGCTTAAAAGGCCTTTTCAATCACTTTGCTAAAAATCAACAAGAGCGAGATAGGTCTCGAGATGGGCCATTCCGAAGGCCTCCTTTGTAAAGAGCTATAACTCTAGCCCATTTAGGAGGATCTGGAAACATGCCAGATTCAAAAGATAAATTTATCAACTTACTGAACTGGGAGCAAGTGAAATGGTTTGCAAAAACAATACTACAACTTTTCCTGGGGCCTTACCTCTGTCAATACCAAATTCAAAAGTTGGGAACGATCGGGCTGAATGTTGAAATATTCCAATCAGCGCAATGCTCTACGTATATCTTTATGAAATAAGATCTAAGTAGAAAAGAATTCCTTTGCCGCAGGGTGATGTATAGAACTGGTGTGTAATTCTAGTAATAAGTAAATATTGACAATACATCCTAATGGTAGAGCGAACATAACTGGTGCTTGGGAAAGAAAACCCCATTTTTGCCCCCCCCCGCCCGAAACGCCAATAGCTCTAAATAAAGAGCTATTATGCTACAGTGTATTATTTTTTAATCTACTTTTTTTTCACCCAATTTGTATGGAAAAGGTGGTCGCCAAACTTTGAAACGGACTCAATAATAAGAAAGTCAAAATTTCAGTGCCCTTTTTGAGTCAAAAGTGATTGGATGGCAACAGCACCTCCCCCTAAACTCTTTCTATTTGCGCTACAAAACAGTTGTGGTAAGCGACAGCGACAAGCCTTGGATAACGAAGGAACTTAAAACCCTAATCAGGACCCGCTGCAAGCTGCACGCAAGTGGTCGAACGATTGCTGAGAAGAAACTCCGTAACCACATCGTGAAAGTTAGTAGGGTGGCACAGTGAAAGCATACGTTCGCGATAAAGTATCGCCCTTTCTGACGGCTGACCCCTCAAAATGGTATTCTCAGGCCAAGCGGCTATCTGGTAAGAGTTTTAGCAGGGATCTGAAGGTACAAAAAGACAATGGAACTTTTCTATCGTCAGCCGAAGTGAACACATTGTTCTGAAATATATGTGACTTACTCATCACTCACCGAAACAGATGTCGAAAGTCTCACTGCTGACCTTTCGGACTACCAGATTGCTGAGATACATGAATATACAGTTTGTAGGGAATTGCAAAAGTTAAAAAATAACTGTGCTTTATATGCCGGAGAACTGACAGTCAAACTTCAAATTGAATATGCACCACTCCTGGCTAAACCTTTGGCGTCAGTATTAAATCAATGCTTCAGAGATAAAAATCTTCCCTACAGTGTGGAAGAGAGCATATGTTCGGGTTATACCTAAAGTGAAGGACCCGAAATCATGTGAACAACTCCGTCTAATTTTAATAGCTTTGAATCTTACCAAGGTCACCGAATCTTTTATATATCGTGAACTCATGACGCAAACCATCCCTTCCCTAGACCCTTTCCAGCATAGGTGTTTGAAAGGAAAAAGCCCTTGTGCGTCTCTATCAACTGAAAACTGAATGGCTAGACAAGAGAAACACCATAGTAAACCTTCTGCTCATTGATTACCGTAAAGCGTTCGATTTAATCCGCCATATCACTGCTGTACAAAACCTGAAAGAAATGGGGGCTAGAAAACAGACTCTGCTGTGATAGTCGATTTCCTTATAAGCCGTCACCAGTGTGTATATGTGCTTTTTGCCGGAGATCTCAACTCTGATTGGGCTGAAATAACGTGTGGTGCTCCCCATCGTACCAAGCTGTCTGCCTCACTGTTCTTTGGCGGCGATCAACTACGTTCTCGTTGACTTTGATGAACGCTTTATTTACTTCGATGATCTGTTCGCCTTGCTCAAATTTCTCGTGGATAAATCCCTTGCAATACCCCAGTTCCAAAGTGAATCGAAAGACAGTTTCACTCACCAGTGCAGGCATAATAGACTTCAAATTAACGTCAATAAAACAAAAGTGATGCGCTTTAATACGCTTAAAAGGGACGTAGCTTGTCCTGAACCCTGGTTCCTTACCTCGTCAACTGCAATTATTCTTGGTGTGACTTTCAATAATAACTGCTCGTTCAGCTACCTTTTTCTAACCTTGTGAAAAAGGGCAGCTATGCATTGTGATCACTGACTACACTTCAACGACTAGGTTTCTCAGTAAATCAGTTACGACTAGCGTATATCTACTGTATACGTCCCTTGCTAGCATACGCGTGCCCTGTTTTGGGACCAAAAATTTCACAACATTGACTACTTAAGTGACAATCTCGAGGCTGTTCAAAAACGGGCGACAGAAATCATACTGGGCCCCAAAAATGACAAGTATATAACTGTAACTGCAACGTTGAAAATACCAACGCTGAGAGAACAGAGATTGCATCTCATGTGCGAGTTTGGACAGTCGCTCCTCGCTAGCGAAAAACGCACTACGTTGTTAACCCCTCTTATTACCCCCAAAGCCAATGCTCGACACACGAACAAGTTCGAGGCAATAAGATGCAGAACGAATCGATTCAGCAATTCTTTTATTCCGTTTTTGTGTTGTAAGAGATAGCGTTATTTAGTTGAGGCTCTTGCTAATAATATGAAAGCTGTTTTTAAATATATAAATCTTTAATCTTTAATCTTGTCTTTCCACAGTAGAAAAGAGTTTGGAAGAAAAGGAAGATAAGTCCGCGAACCAAGACTAGAATATAGGAAACTACAGTGATGACAGTGGTCAAGTGCAGTTCTTAAGCATGGGCACTCCAAAAAAACGGAGCAATATTTGCTAGATATTTACCAGAGAAATCGCCTCCGAATTGTTTTGGGTACCTGGCTTACCTTATGTCAAACAGTAGTTTGTACGAAAAATGTGGTTCAGTCCCGCTTTCTAAGGCTATAATGAGAGAAAGTTTGAGATGGGTTGGGCACGTTCTACTGATGAAGGATGACAGATTGCAAAAGATTGTCATTTTTGACAATAGGTTTGAAAATTAGTGAAAATTTTCCTTTCGAGAATAGGCTAAAATTAATGTAAAGAAGACTAAGCTGCTAAGACTAGGAACAAGGGAAGATGAAGAGGTGATGTTGGATAATGACAAGATCAATCAAGTGGACAGATTCACTTACCTTGGTAGTATTATTAGTAAAGACGGTGGGTGCAGTGAAGACTTTAAAAGTAGAATAGCCAAGGCCCAAGGTGTTTTTTCAGAGTTGAAACAAACTTTGGAAGAATTGGAAGATAAATCTGCGAACCAAGACCAGAATATTGGAAGCTACAGTGATGACAGTGGTTGAAATTGCCTACGGAATGTTATGGATATCCGACTGACTGACCCTTATTTCAAAAAGTAGGCTATACGAAAAGTGTGTTCAATCCCGCTTTCTAGGGCTATAATGAGAGAAAGATTGAGATGGCAAAGGCACGTTCTGTGGATGAAGGATGACAGATTGCAAAAGATTGTCCTTTTTGGACAACCGTCTAGGCCTAAACGGAAAGCAGGTCGTCCTAGGTTGGGGTTGGAGGATGTCGTAAGGAAAGATTTAAGGGAAACGGGAACTTGTTTGAAGGGTGCAAAGAGGGAGGCTTTGAATAGATTGGGATGGAGGAGGAGTGCGCGTAGCTGTGTTGGCCTATGGTGACTTGATACTATGGTGAGTTGTTGTTAGTAGTAGTAGTAGTAGTATTAAAAAACCAACAAAGAGAAAGTTCTCAGTAAAAAAAAAAAAAAAACAACAAACGAGACAGCGGCGAGTGGAGAGAAAAGAAACGACAAATGCAAAACAACGCGGATATTTCGCCTGTATCCAAACAAGGCTTCTTCAGCAAGAAAGAAACAGAAGAGGAAAAAGATAAAAAAAAAAAACTAAAACTAAAAAACCAATAAAACCACCACCAAAAATATATATATATACAATTGGCGCAAACTGATCCACGTAGGGAAAAGATGCTATTATAGAGTTACTTCAGTGAGAACACCAGAGTAACTGAATTCTCAGTTACTCTGGTGTTCTCACTGAAGTAACTCTATAATAGCATCTTTTCCCTACGTGGATCAGTTTGCGCCAATTGTATATATATATATTTTTTTTTTTTGGTGGTGGTTTTATTGGTTTTTTAGTTTTAGCTTGTTTTTTTTTATCTTTTTCCTCTTCTGTTTCTTTCGTGCTGAATACGCCTTGTTTGGATACAGGCGAAATATCCGCGTTGTTTTGCATTTGTCGTTTCTTTTCTCTCCACTGGCCGCAGTCTCGTTTGGTGTTTTTTTTTTTCACTGAAATTTTTCTGTTGGTTTTTTGTCATGGCTGGCCAGTTCGGCTTAAGATCTTTCAGTAGTAGTAATAGTAGTAGTAATAATAGCAGTGGTAATATATATATATATATATATATATATATATATATATATATATATATATATATATATATTTATATATATATGTGTGTGTGTGTGTGCGTGTGTGGACAATCGGGTGAATTCTTGAACTTAAACAGCGTGCTGATGCAGAAATCGGTCTTGGACCTAGTCTCGGACCCTTTGAATATCAAATTGGATTGGTCGGAAACTTCAACCTCATTCGTTTTAAGTCCAAAAATGTTGTGGATTCGTTCCAAAAGTTTAACCTGATTATAATGTCTGAAATCGCTTTTATCGTTAATGGCACGTGCTGCCATTTTGCGATAGGTTTCCAAAACCAGAGATCAGTTCATACGTAAAAACACAATATACACATACGTGCCTACATTTAAAATACAGCCTAAACAATGTAGACTATACACACTTATCCATGTTTCACGGCTTCTTACTGAGTTTAAGTAAGGAGCTTACTGAGTTTTGAATTTAAACTTAATGTATATGTTGTTACTTGGTCTTAGTCGAGTCGCTGAAACTCTAAAACTAATTGATCAAATTAATTGAATCTCTAGTTTTTTTTCAGTTTGTTAGGTTTTAGAAAGAGTAATTGGTCACTATACGATGTCAATGTCTCTTTGTAGGTCAAAGAAGGTTTCTTACCTGTTCATGGAAAACCGACAGCTACTTACTGCGTCATATTGGATCAGACTGGAAATTTTGCCTTTGGTATTGGGGACATGTCGGTCCATCAAGATATTTCAATACAAAATGTAAGTCAATTGCTTACCTAAAATATCACTACAAAAGCTAGGGGACTTGTCTACTGAAGATGTCAGAGCCCGTGGCTAGGATTTTTCAATTAGTAAGCACTACAAAGTAGAGTTATTATTTTCATTTCTAACATAGGGACGACCCATTCTGCTAGTAAACTCTTAAGGTAATTTCTCTTGGGAGCACAAAAGAAAATTGTTTAATTAATATTTGAAAATTATTTACTATACTTGTTCTAAAATTGACAAATTTTAAAGGATACGGCTACTAAGCTTGTAACTTGGGTGCCAATCTTTCACATTTTCGGAAGGCTTTGGCCCAGAGATGCTAGTTCAATTTTCCTTTGGAAGGGGGCCATAAGACAAGAATTTTCCTGTTACACAGGTAAAGAACCTTTTTTGATCTGGTAAAACCTT
The DNA here is from genome assembly GCF_049724085.1 of Artemia sp. Qi Xiang Cuo. Classification (NCBI taxonomy): domain Eukaryota; kingdom Metazoa; phylum Arthropoda; class Branchiopoda; order Anostraca; family Artemiidae; genus Artemia; species Artemia sp. Qi Xiang Cuo. The sequence continues at coordinate 37,074,159 of NC_142798.1, forward strand.
TTTATATATATCTTTTTACGGGAGCTCTGCTCAAATTTATAGTTTTCGGGAGTATCTCAAGCCCCTGAGTCCGGTCAAGTTCGTCAGTCTTAACTGGCAAGGACTACGGGTAAATTTGTGATGCCTTCAACAATCTATTTGGAACTAATCAAAACATTAAGGGAGATCAATTTCTCCTGCATTAGGTCTTTTCTCCTGTATTATGGGAGGTGGTGTTTAACCCACTGGAAAATACCCCCCCTGTGTAAAATACCCCCCCCCCCCCAGAAAATATCTCCCGGAAAATCCCTCCACAGAAAATACCCCTTCTCTCAGAAAGTACCATCCCCCGCTGCTGGTCGGTCTCCAATCACTTTCGACTTTTAAAAAAAGGACTAGAACTTTCAATTTCTGATGTAATGAGCACCCTCCACAGTTTCTGCGACCATGAGGTTGAGGTGGGGATAAGGAAGGGGCATTCCCCCTCCTTTACGAAATAAATTCTGCTCATGTTGGGGTTTAATATTACTCTTTACTTTCATAGAGACAGGGTGGGCCAGAAATATTCCCAAAAATCGAGAGGAACTAAATATTAGGTTTACATTTTTATGCGTTTTTTACAGTTTTTGTACCCCCCCCCCCCAATAAAAATAACTTCTAATTCCACCATCACCTCGTTACGAAGGGGAAATGGAGGTAGAAATTGATGTAAAGTCCTCAGGGCATATCCAGGACTTTTCTTCTGGGGGGGGGGGTATTTTTCGGCAAGAAGGGTTACAACAAACTTTAAAAACGCAGCAAAAATGTGAAATTTTGAAGTGGACATTTTTAAAAACATGCATTTTATAAGTTTCTCTGTTTGTCAACGTTTTCTTTATGAAGAATGCTGAATTAACAGTTTTTTTTTGTTTTTTTTACATAGGCTATCTTTGCGTCTAGATTAAGAGAAAAAAAATTGAGCATCTAAACAGCACGAAGCACAAGCAAAGGATAACAAAGACCTAAATTACACGTTTTCCATTTCGGAAGTTTTATTTGGCTCAAAATAAATGCAGTTTTTCTTAGCTATTTGTAATATCCTTTCAGGTTATTTACAGTTTAGTCTATCAATAAAAAAAAACGAAGTTCTTACTACATAGCCTACAGAGCCCCATCTTCTTTTTTGTCACTTCATTTTTCTCTCCAATTATATTAGTCTTTATTTAAAGACATGTCCCACTCAGGAAGAAGCCTTCGACTTTCTCTTAGCTGGATATAGTAAAGAACAAACCCCAGGGAATTGGGTGGCATAGTCAATCAAATATGGCATCATATCCAATATAACACCATCTTAGATACGAAAATACAGTTTTTGCAAAAAAGAAAAAAATGCACCTACAAAAGGGACTAGATACAACACTTTCCTTTCAAAAGAGCCCTTAAGCAGCTCTCTATGATGTTTCAGTGCCCCACTAACAGTTAAGAAGGGGAAAAAAAGAAAAAAGAAAAAACATCAGTGCTACCCTTTCAAAAAAGTGATTTTCCTTTTCGTTCAAACCAGGAGTTTGAAGTTTCTTGTATAGGGATTTCAGCCATGTTGATTTCAGCGGTGGATTTTTTGTTTCGATCCCAGAACATTTATGAGGGATTTAGGGTTATTTCTTAAAAATAACTTAAATTTGTTTTCAAATAGCATTTTACTATTAAGATTAATCAAGACAATAGTTACCATTCCTAAATCTTCTACAAATGGCAATTTTTTCTGACTAGCCAATTTTTTCAATATGTTTTTTTTTTTTTTTTCGTTTACTTTAGGCCGTGGTGAGCCCTTCACTAGGTTGCCAAAGTAACTTAGTATTAAAGGAAATACAGCAAGTTTTTCTACTTTTCTGGTTTCCAATTGCGCAATTGTTTATACGTTGATATCGTTTCAGTGGCAGATCCAGGGGGCAAGGGGCGCCCCCCTAACGTAGTCTAAAGTAGTGTAATTTACTTAATTAACGCAAGTTTGCGTTAATTCAACTTGCTCCTAAAGCAAGTTTATTGGATCAACCTATTTTGCACCCCCTCCCCCTAAAAAAGTCCTGGATCCGCCCATGTATCGTTTTATTGTTTTAAAATGCTAAATGAAAATTGGTGCCAAACTTGAAACTGGCTGAAATCCTTCTCCCGTCAATTTTTTTTTTCGAAAATATACTACCTTTACAAAGAGTGCTGGCAAAAAAAAGAAAAAAATGCAGTTTCTCATGTAATGTAAAGGCTTAGACAAACACTTAAGATAGTACGAATGTACTACAAATGTAAACATTATCCATTTTTTCCCAAAGGCTTTGCCATATTCATTACTACTTGAAATGAGGCAATCCCTTCTTCCTGTCCAAGCCGATTTTCTCCTTTTAGCTTTTTTTTATTTTTCTTTGTAAAATGCTGTCATCAAAAGCCTAAGAACGACTATGTAACTTTTATATTCGTAAGAAATCTCTGATTGATTATGGTTCTGAAAAACTTCGCTGTGCTTTAAATGTCACCACCAATAATTAAAGTCAAAAACCAGACATGCTGCAAATACGTCATAATAATAATTTTAGTTTGCGTAGGAAGTAGTTTAGTCATCTAAACGTTACAAAAGGTGGTGTTTCTAACACAAAAAATATATATTTTATTGATAAACGAGAATCGGTAAATTAAACCGTAGATAAGGTCTCAAATGTGCTGAAAAATCCTAGAAAGTAGGCGAAAATTTAATCACAAAAAATGTCGTCGAATTGTCGTATTACGCTGAGAATCATTGGAAAATTTCAAATGTGGTTTTAATAACAGGAACATCTACTTAACAAGCCCCATTGCGTAAAAAAAAAGAAATCTGGAATTACGACTTTAGATTTGCTCGCAAAAACCCGCCTAGCCTAGGACTAATCCACTTGATCGATCTTCTCGTTACCCAACATCACCTTTCCACCTTCATCTATTCTTGTTCTTAGCGACTTAGTCTTCTTGACATTCATTTTTAAACCTATTCTTGTACCCTAAATTCGCAAAGCTTCAAAGAAAATTAATTTATTTTGCTAACATTTTCATCTAGGACGCTTAAATCATCAGCTTAACCTAAGTCTAGAAGATCTTTACTTCCCCATTGGATTCCGTGTAGTCCCATTGCCTTTGCTGTGCTCCTTAGGACAAAAATCCATCAAACTGATACATATAAATGGGGATAGAACGGAACCTTGCTTAACTCCTGATTTAATACGAAACCAGCTGCTAACCTCATTTTCCGCGATAACCACAGCAACGTTATTCTTGTGCATAGCACTCATCATTTTAATGTATTTATCTGGTATATACAAGGATGGGACCTTTGCTAAAACTCTTCTATCAGCTGAATCAAACGCTTGGACATAATCTATAAAACTAAAGACTAAAGGCGTTTGATAACTCGAGCACTTCTCAATTACTAATCTAACAGTGAAAATTTGGTCGACGCATCCTCTACCCTTCCTAAAACCACACTGTTCTTACCTCAAAGCTTTATCTACGGAATCTCTAAGTTTAAAAGTACCATCATACTAAGTAATTTGCTTCCTACAGAAACCAGACTAATGCCTCTATAATTGCCACACTCACTCTTATCACCTTTCTCATGGAGGGGTTTCATTAGAGTTCTCCTAAAATCGATAGGTACTTCCCCTTTTTCGGAAATAAAATTCATATTCATCATTAACTTATCTCTAACTTCACAGTCACCATATTAAAAAAAACTCATTTACCACACTATCAGCATCTGGAGCCTTATTATTGTTTAATCCTTTCAGTACTTTCACTAATTCTTCTTCACAAAATAAATACCTGGCCTGGCTGACTAAGTGAAATTGCAAAAACAAAAATTGTTGAAAGTACAATTCTTTAAAGCAAGCCTAGGGTGTACCACCAGATACAAATATAACAGAAAATATTCACGTGTCTTGAAAATTAACATTTTTTTTTTATCTCGACGTTCAAAACTTCTCTCTGACTGCCAAATTTGACCCCGTTGGTAATGGAGAGTCAACCTGTTGTAAGTACGAAAGAGTGAAAATTAGTTGTATGGATAATAAAAACACTGATTCATTTATGTAATAGTTTTCTTGTACACCGTAAAAATATTTTTTGGTATATGCCTACTCACACCGTTCTCGAATGAAATGTTATTTCGTGAACCTAGTTTTTCATCGTCGATGCCCTACTTCTTATTTTAAAAAAACGAATGCCCACTACGGTATTACGTCGTCAGTATGTTACATAGCCTAATCCGACCTTCTGACAACTTTGCTATTTTTATGCGTTTATCAAGTTTACTCGACATCTACGAGAAGAATTTTGTCGGATCTCAACCAAAATTGGTGGAAAGTGGAAGGTGGTATCCTTGTTGTGAATTTGTGGTCCTTACTTGATCAAACCTCTCTGGAAGAGGATGAAGAGGGCCTTAAATTCTTGTCACCACGAGATTGTTAAAAATACATAGTCAGGTCTCAACCAAATTTAGTGGGAAGCTCGGGCCCTTTCTAACCTATGTGGGGGTATGGGGAGTAGGGTCTACGAGAAGAAGATGTAAGATCGTAGCCAAACTCGATAAAAATAGGCGTCTTATTTTTAGCTTGTGGTTGTCCAGGCACAATTCAACTTCTACAAATGGAAGAAATGGGGACACCTTAGTTCTTGTAATTAGGATATTTGCCAGAGGAGACTCTTGGATATTGGTAAAACTTGGACAAATGTAAAAGCTAATGTCACACATGTGTAGGACACACATAATCCAGCTTCTATAAGGAAGGAGGAAAAGAGACTTAACTTCTTGTCATTACGAAATTCTCTATAAGGCGTATCGGATCTCAACCAAACTTATTGGAAAGTGAGAGTTAATATCCTGATTGTGTGGTTTGGGAGTCTAGCCCAATCAAATCAGTGTGGGGGCAAGCAAGGGGATTTCTAAATTCTCATAATCAACACATTTACGAGAAAGAGTCGTCGGATTCTAATTGGTGGAAAGAAAGAGTTACTCTGATGTGTAGCTTTTGTGTACTACCACTACTAGAAGTTGATCGCTGTGCCAAGTGGCCAAAGGCAAACACAGATGTCTACCATCCTTCTCCAGCCCATCCTGTTAAGAGTTAAATTATTTATTCCCTAGCATGACATTCATCCTTCCTTTAAACATTTTCTCGAGAACTTTTCTCAGCCCATTCGAGGACCTTCGGCTTTTTGCTTGGAAAAATAGATATCTAGTATATGTTGTTTTTTTGTTTTTGTTTTTTTTTTTACGCCACATTTTAAAGCAATATGTGACAACTCTAGTTAGCGCGGCTTTTATTTATCCTAATCTTAATACTAAGACTTATCTTCCTATTATTCCAAACGTGTATTTACATAAAAGAACAAACTCACAATTCCTTGGCAATTTTACTTTTTGCATCCAACTACATCTACCATCTTTACTAATAATACTGCACAGGCATTTGAAGCAATGCACTTGGCCAATTTTCTTGGTACCTAAAATCACCTCTTCATCATCATTTACTCCTATTTCAACCCACTTAACATCAATTTAATCAAACCTTTCCTCGTTGTACAATCTTTGCTGCGTTAAATGGGATAAGATCCATCTAAACAGTCAATTTAAAAGGGAAAGGACACAGCCCTGCTTAACTCCTGTCCACATCGAACGAGCTACTAGCCTCGCTTCCTCGCTAACTTAACCACAGAAAGTTATTCTCGTGCATAGCACTAATCACTAACGTATTGTTCGGTGTACTATACTAGAATAGGACTCTCAATTGAGCTTTTCTCATAGTTGAGTCAAATCTTGGCTCATAACACTGGGTAACAGCAAAAAAATCGCCAGGGGTTTCTCAATTGATTTTGGTGTTATGAGTCCGAATATCATATTCATTTTGCTCTATCAGTTCAACTTTTTTAGATACAGCCATAGGCCTCCCTGACTAGTTATAAACATGCTAATATCCGGCGTTTAGAGTTCAATCACAATTTTCCTGAAGAATATATTGAATTATAAAATTACGTTATTTCTCTAAAATAGCTGCACACGTGTATGCGTGTTTGGAAGTTTATTTGATTAACCCTTAGCCAATCAAATGGATTCTAAATTTGACTGCCTGACATTAACCTGCACTTTTGTATTTCTTTCACTTGATTGATCTGGGTTCGGCGCGACAGTCATGCAGGAATGATCTTAACATTGTCTGCTACATTTGTGGAGATTGCACGCTGTCAGTGGGCAAGAGGAACATCACGGGATTTGTAAAGCACGCCTACGAGGCTTACTTTGAAGTCAAATTGGGTGACCAATACAAGTCTTGGGTACCACATACAGTGTGCAAGACGTGCGTGGAATACCTGGGGCAGTGGAGGAAGGATGCGAAAACTTCACTGAAGGTTGGGATTTCGATGGTTCGGAGGGAGCCATTAGACCATGCCTGGGATTGTTACTTCTACGCCATCAATACTACTGGCATCAACCGGAAGAATCTACCCAGCCTCCAGTACCCCGACCTTCCGTCTGCCTCCTGTCCAGTTGCTCACTGTGAATAAATTCCTGTACCAGCGTTCACAGAGCTTCCCGATAGCGACGACAAGACCACCAGTGCAGACGAGGGAGGATATACAGAAGAGGAGTATAAAGAACAAGATGGTCTGCAACCCTTTTCACAATGCGAGCTTAATGATCATGTTCGGGATCTCAGCTTGTCGAGGACTTCGTTCGAGCTCTTGGCCTCCAGACTCAAAGAGAAAAATTACTTGGTGAGGACGCGTGTATACTTTCTTTTATAGAAGGTATGAGGACTATATGGGCTACTTTTGTCAGGAGGAAGACCTCGTGTACTGCCGAGGTGTCGCTGGTCTTGTTGGTAAACTTGGCGCTTCTCAATACGATCCGAGAAATTGGCAACTCTTCATTGACAGCAACAAGCGCTCTTTGAAGTGGGTGCTCATCCACAACGGGAACTAGTTCGCCTCGATCCCTCTTGTGCACTTCACAGTTCTCAAAGAAAAATATGAAGCAGTAAGCACGTGCTTGATAAAATCCAATATGAATAGCGCCAATGGATCATCTGTGTCGACTTCAAGACGGGGAACTTTCTGGTCATCAGTACGGGTTCACGAAGTACCCATGCTTTATATGTATGTGGGACAGTTGAGACAGATGCCAGAACTAGGTAAAGAATGAGCGGCCGGCGCCAGAGCAGTTAGTACCCGGGGCGATAAACATCATAAGAAAACCTCTTATTGACCAGAAGAAAATATTGGTCCCACGGCTACACATAAAGCTTGGATTAATGAAGCAGTTCACGCACGCTCTGGACAAGAATGGGAGATGCTTCAACTACCTGTGCCGAGTCTTTCCTCGACCGACCATTGAGAAGCTGAAGGCCGGTATTTTCGATGGCCCAAAGATACGGCAGCTCATAAATGACACAGAGTAAGAAAACCTAATGAACACGCCAGAGTGCGCCGCAGGGAAACCGGTTTTGCCGGTGGTGAACAACTTACTGGGGAACACGAAGGCAGCAAACCCCCCCATAATCGTCAGCAGCATGATAGAGGCTTTCCAAAAACCTGGGTGTTTGAAGAGTATAAAGATGTACTTCCTGTTCTTAAACATGGAGAAGTTCCTTGAAAACCTTGGGGCGATGAGCGACGAGCAGGGAGAAAAATTTCATCAGGGCATGCGCCAAATGAAGAATAGATAACAGGGAAGTTGGGATGCAGTCATGATGGTGGACTACTGATGGTCGCTGAAGAGAGACAATCCAGCAGCTGCTCACACACAGGAATTGAAGAAACGATTATTTATGCCATGAACTCTAAATTTCTGTGCCACGTAACGGTCATTCTTGTACCAGTATTATGAATTATTTTTATCAAATTTGATGGAGTAAATAAAAACAGAATTTGGATACCTTGACTGTTATTTGTTGAGGAAAACGGAAAAAAACGCCAGGGGTTTCTTAGCTGATGATCCGCAGAAATTTGTCTTTTTTACGCAAAATAGATTTTTTTTTTTTTTTTTCTGTAGCAAAAAATCCTGACCTAATTGATCAAAACCAAGGTCATTTTTAGACTCAGAGAATCAAAATAGTCTAAATCAGCTGAAAAACCCTGGACGATTTTCAAAAATATTTTTTTGTTACCCAGTATAATCAATAAGCAGAGGACTTGTGTGTCAGAATATTCCGCGTATTGAAAACTGGATTTGGTTAAACCAACCGAAATGGCATCATAATAAATTTTGTTTTATGATATATAGAAGAAGTAGAAATTATTGTCTATGAATGAGAAATATAGATTTTGGTATGCAGAAAATTAAACATAGTGCTAATTCTCGTTATCTCGGAATGATTGTTGATGAGTCACTGTGTTGTAAAGATCATATTGCATGTGTAAGTAGTAAACTAGCTAAGAATGTTGGTATTATTAAAAAACTTAAGCATATTTTTCCTCGTTAAACGCTAAGAATGTTGTGCATTTCTCTGCGGTACATCCTTAGGAATAAGGTACTCTATGGCACCTTATTCCTTGGGGCTATTCAGAATATGGTTCTGACTGGTGACAGTCAGAGTGTTTTAGAAAAGCATCGTTACCATGAACTTCATACAGTACTTTTGGAGTATATTATGTTCAAATGAATGTAAATAGTGTGGTGTTCTACCGAAATTCCGTAAACTGTTGGAACTGCATCTTTTTGAAGCTTATGAATTTGATGCGTCGTCAGCCGTTTAAGTTGTCGATTGGTCTTTTTCTTTCTTTTCTTTTTTTTTGGGGGGGGATAGCTGTTAGTATGTTTGTGTGAATATTTTATTATTTTTTGTGTGGTTTGGAGGTCTGAGCCTTGGAATACCTTAGGTCTGAGGCCATTTGGGCATGTAAGTCAAGCTCCTATTGTCTTTTTTCTTCCTATTTTGTCCTGATTTTAATTGAATTGTGTTCATTCATGTAATATTTAGTCCCTCGCAGGCTAAAAACCCCTGGACATTGCTAATGATCAATTCAATACCTTACTATTATACAGTCTCACCGCGTCTTCCAGATCATCAACAATTTACTCAAAGCCTCGTTTCACATATTCTTAGTCAATTCTTTAATGTCGTCTCTATTTTGTTCACTTTCCTCTCATGCCCCCTCTCGTAAGGCTTATCATTCAAGATGGTTCGTAAGATGAGTCCAGCCATCTTCTACATTATCAGATTTTAAACTATACTATTTTGCACCCATCTGTTCTGGAACATTCGTGATTTTAAACTATACTATTTTGCATCCATCTAGACCCCGAAGCCGCGCCTAAAATCGGCAGCGCGCCGCCGAAAAAAAAACGGGGGCGCGCCGCCGAGCTTGCATCAGCGCGCTGACGCCGCCGCTGATTCTATCGGTGGCGGCGTCACTAATACGCCGCCGTTTTTTTTGCCTTTTTTGGGTTTCGAAATCGACCTACCGGCGTAAAACCTCAACCCCGCGAAACTGGTTCTTAAAAAAAAATAATGTCATCTTGGGGTCGCCAAATATATAGGTTAATATGAATGAGAAGAAGAAATTTTTCTTGAAACAAAAATTCTACCTTCCACTTTAAAATTCTGTTCATTTTTCTTTCTGATTTTTTCGGATGAAAAGAGGTAGGTAAAAGAGCATTAGGCAATTCAGAATGTTGTCATAGGCAGCGCAATCGAGATATCTAAGTAAAGAACAATGTTGGCACAATGTATTTTTTTTTTTTTTCCATACCAGGGCAATTCGTATCGAAGTTGTCGTAGAAACTTCAAAAAGGGCTCATTCGATTGGAAATTGGAATAACTAGTGCCCTTTTTAATAGTCGAAAGTGATTGGAAGGCAGCTAACACCCCTTCCACCCACCGTTTCCCCAAACACATCCAATCAAAATTTTAAGATAGTCATTTTGTTCAGAGTAACTGATTTCCAGAGAGAAAATATGTTTTTTGAGGAGGTTACTCCCCCACAACCCTTAGAGCAAGGGTTTTGTAGTTATGCCCTGGAGGTATACAAGAACGATGTCGGCACAATCTATTATTTATTATTTTTTCCTTTAGACCAGGGCATTTCATATCGAAGAAGTTGTCGTTGAAACTTCGAAAAGGGCTCATTCAATTAGAGATTGGAGTGGCTTGTGCCCTTTTTAATAGTAAAAAATGATTGGAAGGCAACTAACACCCCTTCCACGCCCACTATTTCCCGAAACACATACAAACAAAATTTTGAGATAGCCATTTTGTTTAACGTAGTTGAAAGTTCTGAAAATTAGGTCTTAGAGGATGACAACCACCCTCACAGCCCTTAGGTTAAGGGTTGTAATTTATGTCCTGGGGGCATATACGGTGTTTATAGAAAGCGTTGTCGTAGAAACTCAAAAAGGGATCATTAGTTTAGAAATCGAAAAGCCTAGTGCCCTTTTTAATAATCGAAAGTGATTGGAAGGCTTGAGATTTTTTATAGTAGAGATCGATGTGGGTATAATGTATCATTTTTTTTGTTGTTGTTGTTTAGACCAGGGCACTTCGTATCGAAGGAGTTGTCGTAGGAACTTCGAAAAGGGCTCTTCGATTGAAAATAATGTCCTTTTTAATAGTCGAAAGTGATTGGAGGGAAACTAATCCCCCTCCCACGCCCACCCTCCCATTTGCCTTTATGTTTAAAAAGTAAATAATGCCTTAAGATTAAATCAAAATGCACTGTGTTTATGCTAATTCCCAATAAGGCATCTCAGCAGTATCCCAAGGACGACTAAGGGTATTATGTTCAAACTTTCAGGGCTTCTTCTGCTCTTAAAATTTGACCAAATCAAAATAGCTTAAGTGTGTCCAAGCTATCAAAGAAAGTGAACAAATTTGTTTGAATGTTATCAAGTTTTCCATTTCAGGTCAACTAGAGGAGGTATGAAACTAAATTAAACACTATTATTTGTGTTCAGATTTTTATAAGGGTCTATGTTGTTAAATTTTGCTGAAAATTGTTTTCCAGCATACAAATAGCAGGCCAAACTATATTTTCTTAAAAAAACGAAAAGATTTAAAGTATGATTTTCTTTTTCCCTGAAAAGACTATGTCAATATAAAACGAACAGAAATTAATTAAAAAAACTGTTTCCAAAAAATAAGTTTTTTCAAAGAAAAGTAAAGAACTCCATTAAACCAAAAATGAGCAAAATTAAAGTCAAGTAATCTACCAAGCGTCAAACTACCACAAATCAGCATCGATAAATAAATCAAACCCAAAACGAACAGAAATTACAATAAATAACCGAGTCAAACTCAAAACTATCAGAAACTAACACAAGTTGGGCTCAAAACCCCTATGCCTTCCCAAGGCCAGATCATAATTTGTACTTTACTGAAGAAAATATAAATTAATATGCATTGTCAGTTTAATATACATATACTGATATTTAGTAATCAAAATGTTAATATTATTTGATTTATTAAAGTTATAAAAGTAAAAACATTTATATTTTTTCATTAAAGTGAAAATTATGTTCTGGCCCTGGGAAGGCATAGGGATTTTGAGCCCAACTTATGATAATTTCTGCTTATTTTGAGTTTGACTCTGTTATTTATTTTTATTTTTGTTCGTTTCGGGTTTAATTTATTTATCAATGCTGATTTGCGGTAGTTTTACACTTGGTAGATTATGTAGAGCTAGTATAGACATATATCTATAGAAATGAATTACTTTTTTTGCACAGTTAGCAGAGCACACTGAAGTTGAAGTAGCCTTAAACTTGGACTTGAAACGTTATATATTGACAACTTCTTTCAGAAAAGAATTTCGGAGGGTTATTCCGTGTTGATAAGAAAAGAGGGTAAAGGTGCAGTTTAGTTCCTCCTGTAGTGTACTGCGCAGGAGCCCTATGGTGAAGGTGGAGGTTTGTTCTCCCTTATAAAACAACTTATTTCAGCAGATACAAAGAAGAAGCCCATTTGCGGCATTCTGTGGGACCACAAGGTCCTGTACTAGTATCAGATCCCGCGAGTGGCAGTTTACGCTCGTCAAGTTCTGGCTGTACCAGCCACATGTGCCCAAGTTAAACGGCTTTTTAGCACGACAGGACTGATAGTGACTGCTAAAAGATCAATGGATCCAGGCAGAGTGAACAAACTGACTTTTGTTACATCTATTGTAACTGAAGTGATGTAACCGCTGATTTAAAATTGTTGGTGTTGTTAAGCCATGGTATCTGACTTGTATGCAGTGTTTTTTCGATGTTGTTATTTGTTTTTTTCACTTCCTTTTCGTATGTATTTGATGAACAGGAGATGTTTGAACTTCAAACTTTGAAAGTTATACACACATTAGCTCAAATCATTAACAAGCAGGAAATGACTAAACACGTGATTTTATAGGAACAATGCGATGTTAAACATAAACACAACATAGGTTTCCCTGGGTGTAGTGGCTAAAAATGAGAATTCTACTTGGTCTGATCGACAGTGAACGTAAACATTTTCCACATGGCCCAAAAAATTTTTGTTTTGTCATATTGTTCCTGTATGTTTTTAGCCATCCATTTAAAAATCCTTAGTAAAATCGAGGTTGAACGTGCTTGGTGAAGTGTATTTTTTATTTTTATTTTTAATTACAAAAATGGGCGGGCCGGGGCCCCCCGCCAGTCTAAAATCGGCGGCGCGCCGCCAAAAAATTTCGGAGCGCCGCCGCCGATACTTAATCACACATTTGCCTCCGTCATTTCGGCGCGGCGCGGCTTCGGGGACTACATCCATCTGTTCTGGATGCGTGGAATGTTCTGGAACATTCCACGCATCCTCAGTATTTCGTTACTACCTAGTAAAAATTACCCTTCCGAAATCTTAGCCCTAAATTAACCCTGGATGGTGGTCTTTAATTTAATATAAATAGCAACACTCCTAATATCCTCTTAGGGTCCTGTATCGACACTGCAAGCCTTTGGTTTATAGTAAATTAATCAATAAGGTTAGCCTATTCTTAACCACAATTCATCCTCTGGAGCGGGAAACAGAAGGGAGGGTCAATGAATTCTTTTCATCAAGACATTTATCAAAAGGGGTTTGACAGAGCTCAGTGAAACCTGGAGAGAGTAAGAGCTAATATTCTAGTTATATATTTCGGGGGTCCGGGCCCAATCCCACCTCTTCAGGGAGGGAAAGGGGAAGCCCTAAATTCTAGTCATCAGGACACCAACCAGAACGGTTGTTGGATCTCAACCAAACCTGGCGAAAAATAATACTTAAGTTACTTTTAGTAAGTAGCATGCTGATACAAAACTCTCAGCTCACCTTTCACTCCACCCAAATAGGTCATAATGGGCGTGAAGTGGACTGCCAAGATAAAATTAGGAGACTAGAACTCCCTAATTTAAAATCAACTGAGGGTAATTGATTACGAAGATATTGCACACAGAACGGTCAAACCAAGGCTCGATAAGTGCATATTTCATAGTTGGGTTTGATTTCCACCAAAGCATATTTCAGCATTTTTGAAAGCACTCATTACCAATCTGAAGTTGATCTCGCAAAATTAGTATTGTAAATACAAAAATATGTAATTATGCTTCATTCGACTCAAACAGGGGCGTGATTTACTTGGGACAGGGGGGACAACAGCCCCTCCTAGACCTTGGCTTGTCCCCCCTGAAATTTAGTTTCTTCAAAAATCTCTTCAAAACTAAGATAAGCCTGCATAATTTAAGCATCCACAGAAATGGTCTAGTTTTATTTAGTATATATTTACCTTTATGGTACTATATGGCTCATTTTCAGGTTTTACTGTTATTTTCGCTTGATTTGGGAAAACTGGCTCCAACTTTACCTGAAGAGTAAGGCTGTAAGGAGATGGTGATTCTATCTTTTTAGGAGGGATGACTGAAAGGGGAATACAGAATTCTGAGTAAAAACATCTTGAATTTTCATGTATAGCATAGTTTTGTTTTCAATTAATAGCACAAATTCCCAAAAACGTCACACATTTAAAGGAAGCTATCAGTAATTTAATTTGTCAAAAAAATGAGGAGAAAAACATTAGAAAGCTAACATCTTCTGGATCACTAGATAGTCTTTTAGTTACAGGTTTACAGAAGAGAAAACAAATAGTATGATTCCTCCTGAGTTTCCAATAGACATGTTCAGGGCTTCTTCAAAGTTTGTAACCAAAGATCATTCGTTTACACCGCATTAGTACATGTAATTGTTATTTTTATTATAGGTAAAACCGTTTATGGATGACATATCTAAATCAAAACTGTTTGTGATGGATGGTAATGCTCCCAAGGAGACAATTGAATATATGTTCGATGCCTGCAAAGATTTAAATATACCAGGTATGTCCCACACTATAATTTAAATATATGGTACTGCATTAAAAGCTATTGAATTATGAAGCCCAAACAAAACTTTTACAAGATATGTTGAAAAACTACTAACGAAAGGAGCATATCGGTTCGGTTTTTCCCATCTGAAAATATCTTGATTCAAGTTCTGCTCCATCTGTCCTGACCTTTACGGTACAATTAAACTTTTGCATAACAACACTTCGAAATGAAATCACCCTAAAAAATGCTGACTCCTTAACGTTTTTTTAAGAGGGACCTGAAACTACCAAACATTTTTCATGTATTATAAAACCATACCAGAATTATAAAGCCTATTCCAGCAGAAACCAAAAAAAAAACTGTTCTGATTTTTTTTGAAAAATGGAAAATACAGATGCTAGGTTTTGGCAGAGGTGACCGTTAGTATTACTGCATAAACGGTCTATAATTAACTTTTATTTTGTATATTCAACATATTCATTAAAGACCATAAACTAAAATAGCACTAAATTTCAAACGCCAATAAGTCTTAGAGGAAAAATTTAAAATGACAAACACTAAATATTTGGAATAAGCCTTAACATCCAATTCTTTTATCGTCTCTAGAGCTACAAAATTCTGTTTTTCAGAGCTTCAGTTTCTATTTTCAAGGGTCGAGACTTGAACACCAAGGTCGGTAGAATAGGGGATAGATGGTATCCTAGCCTAGGTAAATTTGGTGTAGGCAAAAAAAACAGTAGTTGCTGAAGACTGCTGCAACTGTATAGGTATAACAATCTAGTTATAATCAATACAGTATTTGGCCATAAAATGGCCCACAAGTTAATATGGTATTTACGTGACGGTAAGACAGCTAAACTTACTGATTATATTATTGTAAACTAACGACTGGTAGGATCATTACAGATACTAGGGTATATAGGAGTGCTGTTACTGATGTTAAAAGTAAAGATCACCATCCAATAGGGTCTAGAGTAAATTTAAAGCTAAAATTCAGGAAGGGTGCCTACCTTCCAGGAAGCTATGACGTTGGTTTACTCCAGGATGAGAATTTGAGAGAAACTTTCCAGCAACAGTTGGATACTAAACTGTAGGGTTTAAAATTTAACAATATTGAAAATGGATGGAATAATTTCAGGAAAATAGTTTGTGAAATCACTGATGGCGTCTTCGGGAAGAAAGTAGGAAATGCGGCTAGGAATATTAGTGAAAATTCTTTATTTTTAATATAGAGGAGTAGGCACTTGTACAAGAATTAATTGAGTGATAGATCATATGAAAATAAGTGGAATGTAAAGAAAGCATTAAAATATTAATTAAGGAGGTGTGAAGTAAAGGTCATGGATAGAACTGCCGAAGATCTGGAAGATGCAGCTAGACGGTAAAATAGTAAAATATTGTACTGGCATGTTTGTTAAAAAATTGAGAGGGAATGGTCAATCTAGACTTGTCTCAGTTAAAGACAGGAACGGGATCAGATTGGTGATAAGGAAAGAGTTAAAAAGAGATGGGCAGAACATTTTAAGGACGTGCCAAACCGTGATTAAAGTTACAGGAAAAGATATAAAGGAGAATGAAAAATTTTGTGACACCTTGGGTGTGAAGGAAGATATATTTTGAGAGGAATAATTAATGACAGTACTAAAAGGATTAACAAACAATAAGGCCCTAGTTTCTGATAGTGTGGTAAATTATTTTCTTAAATATGGTGGTTATGGGGTTAAAAATAAGTTACTGAAGATTAAGAATATGATTTTTGAAAAAGGGGTACTTTGATTTTAGAAAAACCCTAATTAAACCCCCGTGTAAGAAAGGTGATAAGAATGAGTGTGATAATTATTGAGGCATTAGTCTGGATTCTGTAGGTGGCAAATTACTTAGTATGACGATACGTTTTAGACTTAGAGATGCTGTAGACAAAGATTTAAGAGAAGAGTGCGGTTTTAGGAAGGGAAGAGGGTGCGTTGACCAAGCTTTCCCTGTTAGATTAATAATTGAGAAGTGACTGGGTCATCAAACACATTTTTTCCACAGTATATGAATAATTTTGATTGGCATTGTCTTACGGAGCACAGCAAAGGCAATGAGAGAACACGAAATCAAATGGAGAAGTAAAACTTTCCTGCACTTAGATCATGCTAATGATTTAAGCATCCTAGATGAGAGTGTTAGCAAAATGAATGAACTTTTAGAGATTTTGCGAGTTCAGGGTGCAAGAATAGACTTGAAAATCAATGTTAAGAAGACTAAGTCGCTAAGGCTAGAACTAATTGAAGATGAAATGGTGACGTTTGGGTAACGAAAAGATCTATGAAGTAGACAGTTTTAGTTACCTAGGTAGTGTTATTAAAAAAGACGGTGGTTATAGTTAAGATGTAAATAGTAGAATAGCCAAGGCCCAGGGTTTTTTTTCACAGTTGAAAAAAGTTTAGAAGAATAAAAAGATAAGTCCGCGAATGAAGATTAGAATTTTGGAAGCTACAGTGATAACAGTGGTCAAGTATGGTTCTGAAGCATGGGCGCTCCGAAAAACGGAGGAAGATTAGCTAGATTTTTCCCTGAGAAATTGCATACAGATTGTTTTGGGTACCCGACTGACTGACAGTATCTGAAACAGCATGTTATACAAAAAATGCAGTTCAATTCCGCCTTCTAGGGTTACAATGAGAGAAAGGTTGAAATGACTAGGGCACGTTCTGCGGATGACAGATTGCCGAATATTCCTTTTCGGCCAACCTTCTAGGGCTAAATGAAAAGCAAGTTGGTCTCGGTTGGGGCGGGAGGATGTCATAAGGAAATATTTAAAGAAAATGGGAACTTCCTGTGAGGGTGTAAAGAGGGGGGCGTTGAATAGATTGGGATGGAGAAGGAGCGTGCGTAGCTGTACTGGCCTCAAGCGGTTTGGTGCTGCGTTGAGTTTTTAGTAGTAGTAGTAGATGTTCACTTGCCGCTCATTGCTATGAACCGTTTCTACTTAGATTAAGGAGGTTTGAATTTGCACAGTGGTGGATACATATTCATTCTAACTTTATGTTTTATTTATGTATTTTCCTCTGTGAAACTGGGAACGCGATTCTTTCATCCTTGAAATAACTGATAGAAGAAAAAAACAGTAAAAGAATGGGTTTATGCTATTTCCCACGAAATATTACATACAAACGCGTAGTACCGTGACCAATAATGTCAATATAAGTATAAACTACTTCGTCCACCCCCCTCCAAGCCAGAAAAATAAATCTGATATTGTACATTCTCCTTTTTTTTCTTCGTATTCTCGGGAAATTTCTTTTTCTAGATTCATTTTTTGCACCTCCATCTAAAATTATATGATATTAGTACAGTAACCATTGTGATTTCGCAACTATTTCCCCATAAATAAGTTCAAAAAGCTTGTTTAAGAGCTTGAAAACTTTGGCTTTTATTGACTTCACTGAAATTTAAGCTTTGTTACACTACGACTCTGAAAGAAACTATTGAAAGCTGTAAAATATGTATCCAATAAAATGTATTTGACTCGAACATTTAAATACAATACAATGGCCAAATAATAAATCACATTATTACAATGGACGGAATGTTTAATAAAGGTAAATACATGTATGATTAGATGAAATGCTTTGATTTTTATCTAACAAAGAAAAATCAAAACAGATTTGTGTTTTTAAAAAATCAGTTATGTTTAGAAACATATAAGCACAGTATAAAACAGGTAAAAATATTAAGAATTTTTAAATTGACCAATTAAGAACAAATTCAAACTCAAGTTTTTCATAGTCATAATAAGTAAAAAAAAAGTACATTAACATTAAAACAGTAGCCTTTTTAAGAGCTAACTCAGATCCAGAGACACTGAGCCAAATTACAAATAATAAGGATCGCCTCACACATTTTAAGAAGAAATATTTTCAATTCTCCCATTGAATATCTCTATTTCAGTATATTTAGAAATTAAGACTCCATATTCCGCCTTTGAAGCTTTACGCTGACTTTTTTTGCGCAAAAGCAATTTGTAATTTGACTAAAGAGCTTCTCCAATTGATTTTGAAACAACATCGTTAGTTTAAGATAACTTTCTAAAATAATAAACAGGCAAAAGTTAGAAGCATATTAGTTTCAAGATTAAGACCTTCACATTAACTCAGTCAAACTATACTCACAGAATACAGTAGTTTTACATCAAAACCTCTTGGGCTTATTTCATGAGCTAATCATGCTAAAACGTATGGTCATTTGACAGGCTTATACCAGTCTACTGAACATTGAGTGAACTTGTAAAGCTTTTCAATAAATACACTCCCCTCGAACTTCGTTGAAAAAGAGACTAAGTATGTTGCTTTTCTACCTTTGATCTGATTCCTTACATTGCCTTCGTTATAATACAAAATGTTATCTTTGAAAGTTGGGATTCCCAATTTTGGTAATAAATTAGTATTTTTGCTCTTCATGCTTCTTCTTACATTGCTTCTAAATAACTACTAAACAGGGGAGATTTTTGAACACTATCAGGCATGGAAATCATTTCCTTTTTTGCGTCTTTCTTTTTCATTCTTAATAAATTGTTGTCTGGAAATAAAAATAAGAAAGCTAAGTTTTGCAGTTGACGGTACATTTTGTTAATTAAAACACCTTAACGACGTAGGCCTACTGTGGGATATGTGGGCTAAAATTTTGGTAAACACCAAAAAGGAAAAAAAAGAAACAAATTAAATTCCTGTTATAATAAGTATGACAAATTTTGCTTATCTGAATCTCGCTATACCATAATCGCGGGGTATTTTTGGACTTGGTAATTGAATGCAAGGATTCATAAAACCTTTGAGTTTATTTTCTGGGAAACTCGTCATCAGTGAAGAGAAAAAATATAACGTAGAGATAGAGGTGCAACGTATGTTTCACATTCTGAATACAATTTGTTATTGAATTGGCAATGCTGCGATGATCCCCCTATTCCCCCCTTCCTTCCGTTCGAACAATTTTAGTTCTCATATTGCCGCATAAAATAAGAATTTTTAGTAATTTTACTTGTTGAGCTGAATTATATTATTTTAGTAGCATAGGTATTGTAACATCGAACAAAGATACAAGATTCACCAAATTTTCCAAAAAAGCAAAAGATCCTAAAAAATCTCCTGAAGTCTTAAATATCCATCTGATTGAGAGACTAACATTAATCAGGTCAAAGCTTGAATAATCAGGTATTGATAGACTTCAAGCGTTCATACGTCTTAACTAACAGTGAAGAAAGAAAACCTTGCTATGGTAATAAAATTTGCTGTAAGGCCTTTTCTATGAATTTGACAGGCGATACCCGACAAGATTTTACAGGAAAACTTCACATACTTTCCGTAATATGGATGATAGCTCTGACGAAATAAATCAAAAATAGACATTTTTTTTTCTTACCAGGTTACATAGTACCAATCTCAACAAGCCACGTCCCTTGACCTAGGGAGTCAGGCCCTTCTTACTGTTTAAAACTATAATACCGTAATCTATACTTTTCATCTTCTGATCAACCTCGTACAAATGAAGTGATTTAACGGGGAGTATATATGGTAGGTTCTATATATGGTAGGCTCCATATATATTTGGTAGGCTCTATATATATTTGGTAGGTTCTATATATGGTAGGCTCTATATATATTTGGCAGGCTCTAAATATATGGAAACTATACTTCAATAGGAAAAAGAAAAGTAAAAATCACAAGCCGAGATTAGGACTTACTTTTCTCTTTTTCAAGACAGCAGATAAGATACCTATTTGAAACCCTTTAAACTTTTCTGAAATCTCTCTAGCAGCCACATTGTATGCATGAGAATGCATACAATTAGGGATATACTAACTTCAACAGAAACCATATTTGTCACTGGATGTACATTATACTCTTAGCTACAATAAAATCCATACGTAAAAAGTAATCCTGATAGATTTAGAAAAATATACAAGCCAGTCAATAGCTTAGACATAAGCATGTGAACCTGGTCCAAGTTGAGTTTGCATCTGCATTACTAGATTCTTTTCCTCTTTTTTCTGCTCCTTCACATCAATGTGCTCCTTAAAAGAAAACAACAACCAGACATGAGTAAAACTAGCCACAGCTCTGTCGCAGCATAAATATACAGTAGAATGAGAAGAATAGTCAGGATTTTGACCCGCAATATTAATATTAGCACTGGATCTTCTTACATTAAAAAAAAATTGAGTTAAAAGAATTTCTGTCGTACATAGAATTCGGGACAATTTTAGTTTAATCATCCTTCAGAACACTTTCAGCTACGAGCTTTCCCCCTAAAAAAAATAGCTTTTTTAGAATACATTTTTCTGCTTGGTCTGGCGTTTGACAACGCTGAATTACTCCATAGCTCCGAAGAAATTTGCTCATCAGTGAAATTCACATTAGGGAATTAATTGATTCAGCGTTAAAGACACTCATTTGTCAAGATTACCTTTCAGTTCTTTCTTTAAAATACCCATTTAAGGTTTAAAACGTTCGCCCTTCCCTCCTCTTTTTTCATCAAACTGAAAAAAACAGTTGCTGGTATTTCTTTCTTCTTTCTTACTTTTGATCAAGAGCACCCATGTCGACGAAGATTCTTGAAACAGTTCCATATATAATAATGTATTCTAATATAATAATGTATTCTAAATGACTGAATTCAACCAATAAGCCTCCAACTATTTAGAAGAAAGGTAGGTGTGCTGCACTTCACTTAAATCGGAAACTTGCACGGATTTTTAATCTATATGATTGGAGGCATGAAGTGGGCACGTGGCCCCAAATTTCTACTCCACCATTCCAGCGAAATGTTTATCGGAAAAGTAGGCATGCTGTACCTTCTTTGAAGCAGCCTCACGCGAATATTTTCAATCTTTCATATTCGAGGCATAAAATGGCCCCTTGTCAGAGAAAGCTTTCAACTAGAAATGTTATTCACTACTCATCTGTAGGTTAATTATTTCGGGAATAAATAGGGCATACTGATTAGTTATAATTTAAAACCAATTGGTAAATTGGACAGTATCTACTTGACCTTGGATATTTTTTCTCAATCAGTGTTTTGATGGGTCTCGGGGAAATAGGGTATCAACAGATTTTCACGATTTTTGCGCAGCTCCGAGGTCATCAAAGGAAAAGACTATATCATTGAGAGAAACTTTTGAATCATTTTCTGAATTTTCTATTAAATTTTACTAAAAGTAAAAAACATGTATTCTTGATAGTTTTGATAAGATCAAATTTGTAACTCTAGTTTTACCTTGCCTGCTTAACCTTGGTTCACCTGGTTCTAGGAGTTTACCCCCCCCCCCCCAGCGTTCACCACCCCGAAAAATACCCCCTGGAAAATAGTTCTCCCCCCATCCATGGAAAAAATACCCCTGTGGAAAATACTCCCCCATAAAATACCCCCAGTGGAAAATAAGGCTTTCCAAATTTGAGATTTTTATTTGAGTTTTTTTTTAATTTTCCGTAGGGGGAAAAGAATTTTGGTAATTGTGCATTATAGGTCACTCACTCAAAAGATAGTTTTCAAGGTAAAAGATAGTTTTGATAAAATCAAATAAGACCAGACAAGATTGGAAATGTGTTTCTTGACGCTTTTCAGAGTATTACCGAACGTTGAGCCATTGATAAAATCAAATACAGTTAGGTTGGCTTGTACCTCTTCTGTTCCATATTTTGCCAATAATAAGGGTTGATAGCCCATATATTAGGGATGCCTCTAAATTCAATTGTTTCGAAGTTTAAAAGCCTAATGGGCCTTACTTAGGCTAATTTCGATGCATATGACTTTGAGAGAATTCTTTTTGGATTTTGTCCCTATTTTCAACTTGAAATATTTTTAAGATACTTCATAAGGTTGTTCAGAAAACCTTAAAGGTTTTTAGAGCCTTTCACCCTAGAAAAGTCTTATAGAATTTCTTGAAAAAGTTTCAAGTTGAAAATAGCTACAAAATCCATTAAGAACTTTATCTTTTCAAGGATTTTGTCAAAACTCAGCGTTAAATTAATATTGGATGATATCCTTGAACCTCCGCTGGATTCTACTCCGTGCGCTTCAACCAATCATTTTTTTAGTATTCAGAGAAAATTTCATAGTTTTATATATGCTGTCTGCTGAGGTAATATACTCTCCCCCCGACACCAAGAAATATTTCCTTTCGTCATAAAAAAAAAGTTCAGGAAGAGCGAGTTTTTATGGTTTCAAGTAAAATTGAATCCGTGCAAAATGACAGCCGTAAAAAACTGCATGAATGGAAGACTGGATCTCCGGGGAAAATTCGTCTCGTCTGACAAAACGATTACAAATAAAAACGGCAATAGTTTTAAATGTTTTATATAAAAACCATAGTGTTTTGTCCGGCGACAGAAAAACACGGCAAAAACTTTTTGCAATGACTTCTGGAAATGATTGCAGAATCGATGACACAAAAAAAGACGATGAAATGATCTTGTGGGAGAATGTTATAGGACAGTAGTTGGAAGGTTTTAATTCAAATTAAAATACATACAAAATACATACGTAATTTGAAGAAAAAGTAGTGTAAAAAAACAGAAAAGAAAGATAATTTTATCAAATTGTTTCATCGTATTAAGAAGGAAGGGAATTTCCAATTAATTAATATAAAAGAGTAATCTGATTGCCATTTTCATATGTCCAAATTATTATTACG
Organism: Artemia sp. Qi Xiang Cuo; assembly: GCF_049724085.1. Taxonomy (NCBI): domain Eukaryota; kingdom Metazoa; phylum Arthropoda; class Branchiopoda; order Anostraca; family Artemiidae; genus Artemia; species Artemia sp. Qi Xiang Cuo. The sequence goes on from NC_142798.1 coordinate 37,097,132, forward strand.
ATCACACTTGCGAAACTAGGTTGAGGCTCGTGCGACAAACCTCCTTTGCCTCTAGTACGTCCAAATCATAAAAAATAGCTGAACCTTTTTGATTGAATTGTTTTTGGATTGATTTTTAGTATACTATGTACAGGCCCAGATGGAATAGATGCGTGGCCCGATTGGATATTAAATATTTAAATAAATATACCTGCATAGTGCTTTACATACGTAAAGTAGTACGCAGTGCAAAATATTCCTGGTATTGGACTATCCAGACTAAAATAATAAATTTGACATGAACATTTACGGGTTACCCGTAAACTGAGAAAACTGATTCCCGTAACGGGAGTCAGTTTTCTAGGGTATAAAGTATATATTAAATAATAATAAACACATTAATAAATCTTATTTAGCAATAGAAACTTAAAATAAATATATTTTTAATTACTTGAATAATTCATAACTTATCCCTTATCGTTAAAAACAATTTGCTCTACATTTCATTTTTTTTTTTTTTTTTTTTGGTCACTTCGATAGTAACGCGGGGCCCTTTTAAGTGCGGGGCCCGATTGACCCTAATTGCTAAAATCACCATTTACCCGGGCCTGATTATGTATAGGCTACAAAAGGGTGGCAATGGATCATTTTTCTTTCTTTATTTTATATTACTTTCATTTTATAATACCATCATGCTAGTAAAAATTATTGCAGTAACAATTATAAATTTACATGTCTACAGTGAAATTAGCCTATTAGTCTTGTAAAATTTGGCTATAATCTCATAGTTACCTGATACAGAAGGGAAGCAGAAAGTGCAAATCCAAAAAATGAAATCACGGCAAAGCCATAAGACCAGGAAAGATAGTTGTAATTCGGATATAATAGCCAATCTCGTCTCCAACATTGACCCCCAAACACAGCCACTGACAAAAACATACAGCCACCTAAATCAAAAGGGATGTTGAACTTTTGAAAAATATAACAAGTTTTATCCACTATAAATATAAAATACTGGATCTTCTGGAATGATGCCAAATGAGCCTAGAAAGCCCTAGCCAAAAGCAGGCAGCCACATTCGGGAACAAGTGTTTTGCAGAACTCACACACAGGAATGACCAAGCTGGATAGAATATGGTTGAAGAGAAGAATACACTAGGCTTTCTAGTGTGGGAGGGTTGGGGTCAGTCGAACTTGGTACTTCAGGAGCGGTCAGGTTTCTTTTTTTGAAGGAGTCAAAAATTACCACCTCGTACATACCTGCAGCCTCATTAATCTTGGCAAGAAGGACTCTGCTTTTTACAAGTAAGAGTAATTTCTGCACAAATATTAGCGAAAATGTAAAAAAAAAAAATTGAATGAACTTAAAGCTACGCAGTCACGCAAATATCTTACACCACTTAGCAGTTGATTATAAGTAATGACAAATACACACATAGTAAGAGAAACATTAGTTTTTACCAGCAGCTATTAATATGGGTCAAAACATTGTTTGTTGAATTACATGAAAACAACTACAAAAATATCGCTTGCTGATAACACAGTTGGCAGAAGAATCGAGAATATATCCGACGGTCTTTGCAATCAATTAGTTTCTCTGATCCGTACTTCAAAAATCACCTTAAAGATAGATGAAGAAACTGATGTACCCATCAATACTGATGAGCCAGTGGTTCTTGTTAGATTTTATTCCATTTTTTAAGCTATCACAAGCAGATTTTACGTCTTTTTTAAGTCTTGCTTTTTGGACAAATTTGGGTGGTTTAGACCACCACGTTCTTCAAAAAATTACAAAATTTTTGGTAATGGATAAGCTTTAAATTGATTTTGAAATCAAGAGATGAGATCCTACAGAAGAAAAACTTAACAATTTATATCCAAAGAAACCACTGCTGGCCACGTGCTGTAATCAGCACGACAATAACTTTACAGAGACAAAAAAGTAACTCACTAGTAATGGCATCCAACATAGAAGCAATTCCAATAAACGTAGACCCATATTTCTGGGTCCATTTCAAGGGCCAACGAGTCAAATACATCGAAATTGTAATCAAGGAGGACAAACAAAATATTAGCCCCAAAGTCATGAAAGCCTGTACGGCCATCAGCCATGCTAAAACGAAAAAATAAATAAATAAGTAATCTCCTTGCTTAAAAAAAGATGTTGAAAAATGATGAATGAAATAGAAAAAGAGACTATTTCTTCAAAAAAGAAAGATTTAATTCACACTATACAATATTATAATTACGTTACAAAAGAAAAAGTTACAACAAAGATGGCATATGGAATAAAAGTTATATATTTGTGGAAAATATAAAGAAAAGTGAAAACGATAAATATTGCAAATATTGATACAGAACCATATTTACTCAAGAAGCTAACCAACGTTTTTAATGTTTAAAAAAGACAAATTACGTGGTCGAGCCTGCCATGTTGCGAGTTTGGATGTCTCAAAATACCTTTTTCCTTATGAAAAAACGTTGACCCATCATTTTATTTTTCATTTCTTTAGTCCCCAAACAAGAGAAAAATAAACAAAATTCGTTACTGCGAGTTTAATGAACAAGTTTTGTTGTAATGACTTAGAAATAGGAGAAATTGGTAACAAAAAATCAGGATTTCAATCCAATAAATACTTGATGCAATATCTGATCTTCCTGCTTATTTTAGATATATATAGCAGACTTTGCTAACTTTTGAGCTACGAGCTAGAAACTATTTGCATTACAAAATATATTTCAAGAAGATATTTCGAGAAATATTTATATTGCAAATTAATTCGAGCTTTGAAAAAAAACTTACAAGAAAGAAAATACGAACAGAAATGTTAACCCATAGTTTGTTAGTTCCCTTGGGTTCCAAATAAAAGCGAAGTTTGAAAACAAATACGTGAAGTTTGAAGTCTGTAGGTTTACTAAACAGGTTTTATCCACTGATGTTTCATAGAATAGTTTTAAGATTTTAAAACTTTACAAAGAGTGTTTAAAGTTTCTTCCTGAAATGCCAAGCCTTCTGGAGTCCACTTCGGTCTCCTTTTGGTTTCACGACGATTTTCAATCTACAGGGGATGATGGGTTAGGAATAAGTCTTGCTACCATCTATGTGAACTACTCACAGATGTTGTTTTGTCTTAAGAAATCGAAAATACTTATGTATAGATGTCTTTCAGTGTTAGCTGGTAGGTTTGAGAGCATCAATACGATCATGTGAGGCTGCCTTACTGAAGATTCTCCTAATGTTGATTACTTCTTGCTGGATGCATTGACATTCAAAAAGCAGGTGGTTCAAGGATTCTGGAAATGAGTTGCAAAATCTGCAATATGGATCGGCTTGTTTAGGCCAAATAAACTCCTCATTCCTCAGGATCAAAGATTTGCTTTTGATTCTATAATGAAGAATATTATCTGCCCTCGATGGAAATAAGGATGGAATGGGCATTTTTGCTTTTGAAGGAACTCTTCTTCTGAGTATGTCTCTGAAGGTCTGGGCCTTCAAATTGGGATTAATTGGATTATTCAAGGAACTACTAGCTAGCTGGTCTGCTACCTCATTATATTTGATGCCTTGGTGGCTGGGGATATGCTGGAACTTGACTTCAACAAGGCTATTTTGGAGACTGATTAATTGATCTCTGATTGTCCCCAGGTCTGTATCCATAGCACTCTAATGGATATTATTAATGAGCTGAAGGGCGCCTTTGGAGTCTGAGAGCAATACTACTCTTTTGGAAGCCGGTGAATTAATATTGATGACCTTTAAAGCCTCTTTTATTGCCGATAGCTCTGCAGTGAGGATGGAAGATGCAGAGCCGCATTTGCTGCCTTTAACCGAGCCATCAGTGTAAATTTGGAGAGAATCTGGATACAAAGTGGCCATTTTCTGATGAAAAAGTGCCAATCCAAATTCATGAAGAATTTGGATTGGCAGGTAATTTGTCTTTTTCAGGGGTATCAACTCTAGTGAAATACTTGGAGGTGATATTTGCCATCCTGGGGGACAAGAAAATGACTGAAACAGAATGAGTCAAGTTTCCAAGATGGGACAAGCTCGTTAAATGTTTTCCATGACCTTATAGATGTCAAACTATGGGAGATACCATCTTTGGCAAAAGTGAGCTTAAAATATCATGCTCGTGACCTATAGCTTGTATCTTGATAAAATTTTAGTTTATCAAGAACTTTATAAAACTTTAACAAGAATTTAAAACAAGAAGTTTATAACACTTTATAATAGTTTTAAATGGTTTTTAGTTTAACGATCAAATCTTTCTACTGATTCGGCATGTATAGCTTGTACTACCTTTGGATGCATCGATTAGATACCATTCAAATTAGAAGATATCTTTAAAAAGAGAATCCTCCCAAAGAATTCATTTTGCAAACTAATTTTCGGCGGAAACCCAAACTTAATGAAATGTATATATATATGCATAATCAGTGTCAAAGGGAGAATTTATATTACTTTAAAGAAAAACACAAAATCACAAAATCGGCTTAACAAGTGAAATTTTGAAACTTTCGAGCCCCAACACGCACACACTCTCCTAAACCTGAATCATCCAGCCTTCATATTTTTCTTTTTGGAGCAAAATAAATGGTGAAGAAAATGGGCAGCATAACTTTTAGGTTAACAGCCATCCACACTACTGTTAACATATATCACGCCATTGGCGTATCATATTTTAACTAAGTCACCTTTTTAATTAGCTTTCTGAGTTAACACAACATTTTGTTTTCTTTTTTTGCTTTCTTTTAATGGTTCTTAATACAACCAACAGTAGTAAAATCAGAAAAGGACACATTTGGCTTGAAAAATTACATTATGTGCATCTTCCACTTTTCAAATCAAACTGCTTGTGGTAACGAACTAATTAGGAGCAACTCGAACCAATGGTAACCAAAACTAAAAAAATGGTATTTTGATAACAATTGATACATCAAAAGAACTGGCTTTTTATGCTGATTCCAAACATATAAAATTCATTAAGTTTAATGTTACACAAGAAGAGCTACAAGCCTGGAAACATTTGCGTGATTTTCGAAAAAGGGTGGAAACACCCCTAAAAGGTCAAGTGATCTTAATAAAATCACATAATCAGATTCAGCATACCAGAAAACTCAGCTGTTGAGGTTTCGAGCTTGTATCTAAAAAAATGTGAATTTTTTTATTTTTCCCAGAAGAAAGATTACGGATACATTTATTTGTTTTTGTTTTGTTTGTTTGTTTTTTTTGTCAGGGATGATCGTACCGAAACAATAATCCTAGAAGATCGGGAGAGTGCTCACTCGAACAGAAGTGGCCAAAAGATTAGAGGGCAAGTTAGCCCCCTCCTATGCCCCTTTTTTCCAAAGACATCTGACTAAAAATTAGGGATAGCCAATTGATTAAGCATAGTTAAAAGGTCCAATAAAGCCCCCCCCCCCCAAAGTCCCTGGGGAAAGGGCTGGAAGTTGTGAAATTTCCCCATTGTTCACATATAGCCTAGTATTTATTATTGGGAAATACATGGGTATTTTTTCGGGTGAATTTTGTGCGTAGGGTGGGGTGGGGGCATTTTCAATGGGGAGAATCATCCGTGGAGAGGAAATATTCCGGAGGTATTTTTTATACGAAATTTTAATTATTACACGGGGGATTTCCTGGCATGATTTGGAAAACAATCAAAAATTTTAATTTAAAAACAACATTATTTTTCAACTGAAAATAAGAAGCAGCAGTAAAACTTAAGACCAACATAGATTATTATGTATATATTGGGGGGGACTACCCTTTCTTCAACCCACACTTTTTATGCTAAAGTATGACTTCTTTTATCACAATTCTTTAAAAGACTGCTCTGATTCAAGGACCATTGAATTTGAATGAGAAGTATAAAGGACTTTAAGACTTTAGCATAAAGAGCAAGAGCTGAGGAAGTAGTAGCCGCCCTCACATACAGGAAATTTTTTGCTCGTTTTAAGTTTTACTGTTGCTCCTTACTTTCAGTTGGAAAAATTTATTTTATTTCTCAATAAAACTAAGGAAGAAAATATTTAAAATGTAGCTGATTTAAATTTTATTTCCCATATCAAAAAGCAACATTCATTTAGGGTATTCTATGGAAATGGCTTTATCTCCTCAGAACAAATTTCCTGTTTTTGCATGTCCAGGTTGGGCTGAGAAGACCTTTTTTTTCTTTTTTTTTTCTTAAATTTGATTATGTTGCCAGCATATATCTCAATCCAAAGACCTCGTTGATGTATGACAATGGAGTTGTCTACACAAAAACTTTTTGCTAGATGTATCTTTAGTCTTAAGCTGGGTTTATCAATGGGGGTTCTTTGGAGCTCTAAGATCCAGTAGTCCCTAGAGGGGCTGCAATGGTCTACACCAAAAACACATGAGCTAAAATGAAAACATATGAAAAGCATATGGTATGTATGATTAGAGGTTCCCTAAATTATATAATTTACTTTAAGACTCAAAAGGTAGACAAATACACTTAAAAGGGACAAGCTTTTTTAAATATAAAATGTATCATACCTGGAAGTAGCCATTCCCATATGCGCTTATACTCGAAACTAAATATATAGTTACACCCATCAAAGACTTCGTCAAACTGAAAGCTTGGAAAGCGGAAATGTCGAAAACAGAATTCCCACAGGCCCATTTTCGTAAAAGGACTATAGGTGCTGTGCCAAGACACCAGCCAATATGGACTAGAAAAAAGGGGAATTTGAAAAGAATGACTCATTGAGAATGAGTGTCTATTCTCTTTTTGTCAAGTAAACTTCGAACGGTTAGATTTTTGTTGTTTTTTTCTTTTTTGTTCAGCACTGAGGACGACTTGGCTGAGGTCCTTGTCGAAATATTTGCTTATCCTTCGTTTTCATGTTTTGCCACTGGCTGACAAAATCCTCGTTTTCTCGCCTTTTTCTAATTTTATTTTTCATTCATTGTTTCCTTTCCTCTTTTGGTTTCATATGTCATGTATAGCCAGTGCTGTCTTAGAATGTATTTACTTCAAGCTAACGGGGAGCCTTGGATTAATATTGTTTTAGATTTATTAAATTGTGTTAAAAACATGGAAATCTTATTTGTCAGTTCAACTTTTTAGAAACTTGGAAAAGACATGGAATTCTTCCACCTTCTTTACATTTCAATCTACATTTAGGCACACAATCTGAAGGCCTCTTTATCCAGAGGATGGCTTTCAAAACTTTAACACATATTTAAAAGACCATATATTCAAAAGATACGTCCTTACTATAAAATATTTAATTTCAAATCTTTATTACATCAGACTTTATCTGCTCAAGATTTTCACCAAATTTTATATATCTCACAATGCTCTTTCCGACACGTTTTCCATTTAGCAAAAACTTGCTTATCGGAAAAATTCTCAAAACTGGAATTTCAACAGTTTCAACAAACACGGAATTTCCTTCTTAGATTTTTTCCTGGACCTCCTTTGGAAAATCTATCCTCTAAGGTTTTCACATCTAAGGAGCTAAGTATTTTATCAAAAGGATCTAAATTTGCAATGGCTCAGACACATGTAAATATATTAGAAATTATTACGGGTGTGGAGTCTAGCATTTTTAGCTCTGATGGTGAAGTCGAAAATCCAGACCTACTCAGAGGTGAAATTGTAAAGAATATTTTCGATTATAGGCCCTCTTTTTCACTTTCAACGCAATCATAGGAGGAAATTAAAATCCTCCGAAACTTAAAAAAAAATAAAAACACAGTAATTACAAGAGCGAACAAAGGAAACACAGTTGTAATTATGAATTCTACAGATTATGAAATGAAAGTAAATATGCTTTTAATGGATAAAAATAGTTACAAAGAAATAAAACTGATCCTACAGACAAGTACACACAGCAGTTGAGAAAAGAATTAGGAATTTTAAAAGACAGTACACTAATTATCCCTCAAATGTACAGAAAATTATGCCCCAAAGTTTTATAGTCTGCCTAAAATCCATAAGAAATATATTCCATTACGTCCTATGGTAGCATGTCATAGTTCTCCAGCTATAGGTGTAGGAAAGTTCTTAGCCACCATTTTTAAACCTCTTTTAAGCACACACAAATCTTATATAAAAAATTCCATAGATGTTGTTGAGAAATTAAATCAAAGCAGCATACAACAGAAAAAACTATCTTATCCAGTTTTGATGCAGTTTCTTAAAAAAACAGTGTCTATTCTCTTTTTGTCGGGTAAACTTCGATAGGTTAGATTTTTGTTGTTTTTTCGTTTTTAGCACTGAGGACGACTTGGTGGAGGTCCTTGTCAAAATATTTGCTTGTTCTTTGTTTTCAGGTTTTGCCACTTGCTGACAAAATCCTCGTTTTCTCACCTTTTTTAATTTTATTTTTCATTTATTATTTCCTTTCTTCTCTTAGTTTCATAAGAATAATGGAGGAAACTGGAAGCCACAAAATCCAATAAAACACAGTAAAAATATTAAAAGTAAAATTAATTTTAAATTTGTATTAGCTAAAGTATAGAAGAACTAACATTATATAAACAAGTGGAATAATAATTGGAAATTAGGGATTTAATCTTTTAAACCTGGTGTTTTAATATCTTATTAAACACAAAACAAAGTAGAAAACCAATTTTTTATAGTCACCAAAATTCATCAGAATTTTTCATAAACTTTAGAATACTGAGGCAACCATAATGAATTTTATCGGAAATTTTCCAGAATCTTGCCAGATATTTTCGAGGTTTATAAGTAACTTCCCTAGCAGATTTCCTAAGCTAAATTAGTCAAATCTTTGTAATTTAAACAAAATGGACCAGAAACAAAGTTTCAATTACTGAGAGTTCAAATAATTAAAATGAAGGCAGGTGGTAAGAGTTCAAACAAACAAGTTTTATTAAAACTGATCATTTTTACTTTACAATATTGGTAGAATTTATTGGTACATATTACATTTACATATGATATGTCTACAGTACATATACTAAGTTTAATTTTTTTAATTGGGTATTCTGATTTTCAGTCACAAACTTCTATTTGCTGCTGTTCAGTCAATTTTTGGTAGTAGTTAAAGCTGAATAGAAATCATCACTAGTCTCTGTTCTGAGAGCATCAGAGTATAGCATAATCTGTGGCGTCAATTCATGAAAATTTAGGGGGGAATGTATATTTCAATAACTAAGAAGGCAAATTTGGCGTTTCAAATGTGACATACTTAAACATATATATATATATATATATATATATATTTATCAAGTTTGTATCCTATAAATTCATCAGGATATTATTATCTTACAAAAGCTACTGAATACATAAAGAAAAACTCTGTCCTATTTAAGCCTTATATAGGCAATTACAAAATATAAAAACATCTCAACTAACCTTGAGAATGCCATAACTAGAAAAATTGAAGAAATGAAAGTGCCAATTGATCCAGCAAGTAGATTAACTAAAAAAGAATCAAAATAATTAGGTGACTGCTGTGAAACTGTGCAGTGTTATAAACCAGGATTTCATCATGAATTTCGTTAATGCTGTTACTACAACATATTAACACAACAAATGAGCTTTGGGGACAGAACATAATTCCTCTAAGTAGTCTTCTTGTTGTTTTTGTTTATTGTTAAGGCCCAGGGTGTTTTTTCACTGTTGACAAAGGTTTGGAAGAACATGAAGATAAGTGTTGACAGTGATCACGTATGGTTCTGAGCGTGGGTGCTCTGAAAGATGGAGGAGGATTTTCTAGACATTTTCCAGAGAAATTGCTTATGGACTGTTTTTGTTTACCTGACTCATTCACTGTATCTCAAAGAATAAGCTGTACCAAAATGTGGTTCAATCCCATATTCTAGGGCTACAATCAGCCACAGGTTGAGATGGCAAGGACACATTCTTCATCCCAAAATGGGATGGAGAATGTTTTAAGCGAAATGGGAACTTCTAGGGAGGGTGTAATGACAAGGACTTTGAGGTGGTTGGGATGGAGGAGGAGCTTGCATAGCTTTGTTGGCCTCAGGCAGCTTGGTGCTGCAGCAATTGGTTAGTAGTAGTAGTATTTAATTTGAAAGATACATAAATTATGTTTGTTTTACAAAAGAGATTTGAAGGGAACAGTAAGCTATGTTTGTAAGGGCTGAAGACCACCCTTTTTGCAAGTGTTGAAGGCAGATTGAGGAGAGAGGCAACAAGCAGCTGGCAAAGCGTTAGGTGAATGTAAACTCTCAGGAATGGATTTAGAGCCTGAATGGCCCCTTAGAACAGATTTTGAAGAACCTATTTCCACCCCTGGCCTTGTGGAAGCCCAAATGGCAATATGGGGCGCAGGATTGATCGCTACTGCAGAGAGGTTGGCCAACAGGCTTGCTACTTGACCGTTTTCTAAAGACCCATCAAATGAAACGTTGAACTGACATCCTATGCACTAGCAATGGCTCTGGAAAGTCTAACTTTTATTTCCACCACTTCCCCCTTCAAGGGGCACTAGTCTTTAATGACCTTTGACAATATTTGTGTTAAAACAGTGAAACCATGAGAAATAGATCTTTGGCTCAAATAACGCATGAGGAGATTTTTTAGAGTCTCATGCTTTTGCTCAATCTGTGATTTATAAGGTTTTAATAATTTGAAAAATCTATTTCCTAAATTTAGGGGGGAAAGCCTTGATATGGCTTAAAATCCTGCTACTACTCTCTAGTTATCATAGAGAGTAGTAGCCTTCTGAAGAAGCAATTATTTACCCTAGGCCTAGACTTGCCTACTTTTCAGCAAAGAGAGAAGGCAGATAAAACTAAATTTAATTATTCAGCCTCCTCAAAAATTCCTCCAAGAGGTTTCAATGATCAAATATCTAATTTTAATATATTTGCTTTCCAAGAATAGGCTCATTCTCAAGTTCAACAGAACTTATTATAATTAACTATAACTAATTAAAATGGGCCATACTTACTGACTAAGCAAATTACTGTATTCTATTGAATCTGGTTTGACTATCAAGCAAATTTTTTACAATAAAAAAATCTAGCAAAGCCATAGAAACTTTGAAACCAAAAATATGGTAAATATTTAATAGTTGACCACTTCTGAAGGAAACATGCTAATAAAATAGAAATAGTACCATTGGATTCATTATTTATGCTCTTTCTAAATGTCATGGTTGCTTGCATTTCTGACAATGCACCCAAACCACTCTGTCAGTGGCATAGCAAGCTTCACTCACACCCAGGGCACAATACCTTTTTAGCCCCCCCCCCCCTTTTTTTAATACCATATAATATCCTATGTAAAATATAGTCACAGATTCATAAATAAATAAAGTAAAATAAATAAAGTCATAGGCTCAAGATAGGATTTAAATTTGAGACAACATGTAGTTGTAAAAACAAGACTAGATTTTCAAACGTATGTGATCATCTAATTAGTTCAAAGGCTACCTATTATTTATTTTATATATTTATAAATAGATATTTTGAAAATACATAGTTTTAAAATAATAAAAAGTAAATACTTATCAAGCAGTTTGTGGTAACAAACTGTAAGTAAGGAGCAACCTAGCTCAATAATAACCAAAATTCTAAAAAACGGAATTTTGATACCAACAGATATATCAAAAGAATTAGAGTTTTATGCTGATGTCAAATATATAAGTTTCATTAAGTTTAGTCTTACCCATAAAGGTTAGAGCCTGAGAAAATGTTATGAGCCGTATTTTTGAAACAAAAGGAGGAAACACCCCCTAAAAGTCATAGACTGTTAATGAAAATCACACCATCAGATTCAGCATATCAAAGAGTCCTATTGTAGAGGTTTCAAGCTCCTATCTGCAAAAATGTGGAATTTTTATTTTTTGCCAGATGAAATATCATGGATGCATGTTTATTTGTTTGTTTTTTTCCAGGGGTTATCATATTGACCCAGTGGTCCTAGAATATCAGGAGAGGGATCATTTGAATGGAAATTAAAAGTTATAGTGCCTTTTTCAAGGGACCAAACAAATTGGAGGGCAGCTAGGCCCTCTCCCATGCCCTTTTTTTCTCAAAATTTTTAGATAGCCATTTTGTTCAGCATTGTTGAAAGGCTGAATAACTATACCTTTGGAGATAGCATGACTCCCAAAAGCTCCAGGGGAAAGGTCTTTAAGTTACAAAATATGCCCATTGTTTACATCTAGTATTTGTTATTGGGAAGTATGCATACATTTTCTGGGTGGGGGCAGGGTGAATTTTCTGCTGGTGGCATTTTCCATGGGGATAATTTTTCATAAGGAGGGAATTTTTCAGAGGAAATTTTACACTGGGGAATTTGCCAGAATTCCTATACAAAATTTGTCTTATGTCTTGCTTTCTCTTTGTTGACTCAATTTTACAAATGGAGATGTTAAAAATAATTGTCTAGAGTAAAATTTTCACTAGGATTGAATTGTCTAGAGAACATATCCATGGAAAGGAGGGATTTTTCTGTGGAGGTGTAGCCAGATTTCCTGGATTATTTAAAAAACAAACAAAAATTAAATGAAAAATATAAGTTTTTTTTTCAATTGAAAGTAAGGAGCAACACTAAAACAAACAGAAATGATTATGTATGTGAGTGGGTTCGCTCTTCCTTAACACCATGTTCTTTAAGCTAAAGTTTGACTTATGTTGCAATTCTTTAAGAATGATTCCTGAAACACTATTTTTGATTAATTAGGTCAATAAGAAGCATTTTTAAAAGTACTAAAAACTTTAGTATAAAGAGTGAGGTGTTGAGGAAGAGCAACCCCCCCCCCCTCATATATGTAATAAGTTCTGTCTGTTGCTCCTTACTTTCAGTTGGAAAACTTTTTTTTATTTAATTATCTTGAAGCAGAAACATGTATTTAACAATCATATGATTGTAATTAATTAATCAATAGTGTGATGTAGTTTTATCAACTGCCTTTTCTAAACCATCTGCTTTTTCAGCCATATCTAATGTAAATTTGAAGGTCTTGGGGGGGGGGCAGCTGCCCCCAGTCCCTACACCCATTGAGATGTGGGTACCCTGGGGCACATTCAAGTTTATATCATATATCTAGAGAATGCTTTTGTTGGATTGCTTGATTTTATTACTTGCTTCAATAGAACTGATTGGGTTTTCTCTCAGGTTTTTTGTAAATTATATCTTTAATAAACTTTTTTCAGTACCAATGATTTTCTATTTATATATATATATATATATATATATATATATATATATATATATATTTTTTTTTGTTAGCACAATTTGGTGTCTCTTTGTGAATAGTGCCTGGAACATGATGCCCCCTCACTACAGTACTACACCCTGCTCTTTGATGGTCTATATTTAGTCCCAAAAGTATATAAAACCAAAGAACAGTGAATTTTCACTTTATGATATACAGGATATTTCTATTAATCAAATTATCATGTTCCCTACTATTAGGAATGTCACTACTTTACTTAAATTGTTTCCTTCAGAAATGGTCAATGAATAAATATTACCTAAAATATTATTAGCTTATACTATGCAACTATGCAAACATTCTTTGAATTTTATATCTGTGAAAGGACAGGTTGCAGCTTATTAAGCTCTAAAGCAAAATAAGCAAATAATTAATTGCAGTAAGTTTCAATAAATGCTGTAATCTGTTCAATATTTACATTAGTCATACCCTGATTACACAAAAAAAAAAAACTTTTTATTGTGACAACTCTAAGCTTGCAGGGACAGCCAATACAGCTGAAGCAAAAACCTCTGTAGGAAGACCTGGATAGCCTGGCAAACTGGTCAGAAAAGTGGCTGCTGGAGTACAATGATAAAAATACAAGTTGATCTGCCTTGGCCTAACAAACTCTAAGCAATAGTGCCTATTGTTTAATCCTGGACTCAAAAGCCACTCTATGATGACAAAAACATAGGAGGGGTGTGACCTTGGAGTGAGGGTAGAGTCCTAGATGAAGTTCTATCAGTGTACTCTCTTACCTGTTGCAAATGTGGGGAGATATCTTGGCTCCATGAACAAGGCATTTGTCAGGTGCAACCCAAATAAAAAGTTGCATGCCTCTGGTATGCCTAGTGCTTGAGATTGGTGTGACACTGGCCTCCCCACAAGTCAAGGAAGATTACACAGCTCCATGAAAGTTTCCTGCAATATGCCCCCAAAATACTATACAATCTGAGAACTTTCTTTTACCATGAGAGACTTGCAGAATTAAAATTTCCAACCCTTAAGTATTATAGTAAAAAAGGTGATCCACTCTATTGGATAAATAGTGGTTGCAGAGTCTGCTGTGAGCACTCCTCCAGAGCAGCTTCTTGTCCTGAATGATTCATCAAGTTGGAAAGGCTTCTGAGAAGAGGAATCAGCATGCAGTAGCTTGTAAGCCATGATGCCATTACCTTTCTGTTGTCTGTAGACAAGTGTTGGGAGATGTAGTTTGTTTAGGCAAGATGGATAGTTGAGGTTCTTGCATCCATCAACAGCTTTAGTTGCACACCTTTGAACAGACTCTATTTTCTTTTACCTTAAATACCTTAAATCGCACTTGCTAGCGATAGGACGAATCCTGTGTCCGCCAGCTTCAGTGATGATAGTTAATCATCATTTGTGGCGTCCCAACTGGTGCACCACGGTTTGTTGAGCCACTCTCTATCCACTGATGACTTAAACGCATCCACGCTGGTAGAGGTTACTGTTTTTTCACTAAGGGAGTTCCACAAGCTGACAACTCTATTTGAGAAGAACTTGTTCCTTAGTCTGGTGTTGGCTGGTTTTCGGAATTGCTTTTGAGAATGACCACGAGTTCTGTTTGAATTGTCCGGTTGAAAAAGGCCAGGAATGGTATCCTCAGCAGTTAGGAGCTTGTATGCTGTTATCACATCACCTCGTTTGCGACGATATGTTAGAGATGGTATTCAAAGCTTACGGAGACGGGATGGATAAGGGACATCATAGAGGTCTCTAATACATTTCGTTGCCCTCCTCTGGACTGATTCTAGAGCTGCTTGGTCTGTCTTATTGATTGGGCATGCGATACACATTCCAAACTCTAGCCTTGGTCGACCTAGACTCTTGTATAGCTTGGTCATAACAGTTGGAGATCTGCTAGTGAACGTTCTTTTGATTGAGCCAAGAGTCTGATTAGCCTTCGCAATAGTCGCTTGTGCATGAATATGAAATTTCAATTCGTCGTCTACCAGGACACCAAGATCTCTCTCCGCGTGGCTGCTGGATATGGCATTTCGGGACCCATCCCTACAATCCATATGGTACTGAGTGTGTGGGTTTTTCTTCCCAAGGTGGAGAGTCTTGCATTTTGATGCGTTGAATTCAAGCCTCCAAATATTAGTCCAGTGAGTGAATGTATCGAGGTCCAGTTGGATCGACTTAATATTTTCTGCTGTGTCTGCACGACCGATAAGTTTCGAGTCATCAGCGTAGAGGCTTACTTTGTTATTTAGGATTTTTGGCACGTCATTTATATATATATTAAATAAAGTTGGACCCAAAATCGTGCCCTGGGGGACACCACTTCCAACAGCGGCCACCTTGGAGAAAAACGTCCTTCCATCCTCGCCAAATACTTTAACCGTCTGTTTCCTATCTGTTAAGAACTGCATCACCCACTCAACCACACCGCCACTCACCCCAATAGCTTGGAGCTTGATTCGAAGTCTTTATGGCAGACTTTGTCAAACGCCTTTGCCAAATCGAGTAGTATCATATCGACTGGGAACCCCTGGTCCAGAAGATCGGTGATATAATTATAAGAATCAATCAAGTTTGTTTCAACTTACTAATCAGACCTAAAGCCATGCTGACATGATGAAAATAGTTTATTGGTTGTCAAGTGTTTCAGGATTGTAGTGTTAACAATCGCTTCTAGTAGCTTCCCGACTGCAGAGGTGACACTTATTGGCCGGTAATTGCTTGTGTCCACTTTGCTGCCACCCTTATGCATGGGGGTTATGTGGGCCGTGCGCCAATCCTGCAAGATACACTTTTCATCAAGGGATTTCTGAAAAAGGTAAGTGAGTGGGCCTGATAGTTCAACATTCAATTGTTTCAGAAGCCTTGGGTGGACACCATCAGGTCCCAACGAATTCTATGGATTAATATTTTTTAGGCGTGACCCTCCATCGACTGTATGAACTGTACTCGGGGGCATAGGGGTTATGATGGTATAGTTGGGGGGGTCTGGAAGAGGGGCATTATCAGGTGGAGTAAATACAGATGTAAACTGTCTATTTACGGCATTGGCAATTTCTATTGGGTCATCTATTATACGGTCATTATCTTTAAGTCGCGTAACAGAGTGTCTGTTGATCACCCTTATTCAGAGGCATGGCAACAAATGTCCCAAATTCCAGCAATGGTTGTACAAGACCCTTGTACAGCTTTGTCATGACTTTGGATGATCTGCTATGTACTGTACACTCAATTATTCTAACAGTCTGAGATGCTTTGACAATGCTGTTTCTATGTGTGTGATTGTGGAATTTGAATTCTTCATTGATGACTATTCCTAAATCTCTTTCAGCTGCCAAAGAACCAATCAATTGCCTAGAGCCATCCCCTCTACTTATATGGTAGCCTACTGCCACTTCTCATTCTTTTTCCTGAAATGTACTGTCTTGCATTTCTGGATGTTGAACTCAAGCTTCCATTGGTGGGTCCAAAGGGAAAGTGAATCCAGGTCTTCCAGTATGGTGGCTCTTGTCACTGTAAACTCGGGAGTATACCCAATGGATATTATCTAAAAATTTCTATTCTATAGAATGTAAAAATAATATCCAACCATACTTAGTTATTGCCAAAATTATCCAACTAGTTAGCTATCTGAAAAATCCTTTTAAGCAAATAAGGAATTATCCAACTAGGAAAATAATTAAAATTTAAAAGAAAAAATAGTTTTATCTTGCTAGCCAAATACAATAAAGCATAAGAGCCAACTTAGTATCTCTAACTAGGTGGATCATACTTTAACTTAATGCTTGTAATATATATATAACTAGACAGATAAGTCAATTCTTCATACAAATTAGTGATAATATCCAACTAGTCAGACAATTTTTTCTCTTAGACATAGCATAAACATCTAACTTAGTGGATAATACTTTATCCTAGCCCTTCTGATATTAATCAAACTAGGTAGGCTAGTTAAGTAACTTCCTGCTTAGTTAAATATTTATTATAAGATTTAAGACTCAGCATTATCCACCTAGTTAGATATTCTTGCTGTGCCTAAGAGAAACAGTTTATCTGGCTAGTTGGATATTATCCTAAAACTGTATAATAGAATTTATGTATCTTCCTAGTTGGATATATATCAGAACTGTCAAGACTTGGTATTATCCACCTAGTTAGATGTTCATGCTGTGCCTAAGAGAAATGAATTATCTGGCTAGTTGGATATTAACCCTAAGCTGCTTAGAGAATCTTCTTATCTGCCTAGTTGGATATATATCAAAAACTCTAAGCAACATCATTACCCAACTAGGTAGATATTCTCTCAGCCTAAGAGAAACAATTTATCTGGCTAGTTGGATATTATCCCAAAACTGCAAAGCCTAATCGAATTTACGTATCCTTCTAGTTGGATATATATCAGGAGTGTTAAGACTTGGTATTATCCACCTAGTTAGATGTTCATGCTGTGCCTAAGATAAATGAATTATCTGGCTAGTTGGATATTAACCACAAACTGCTTTGAGAATCTTCTTATCTGCCTAGTTGGATATATATTAGAAACTCTAAGCAACATTATTATCCAACTAGATAGATATTCTCTCAGCCTAAGAGAAACAATTTATCTGGCTAGTTGGATATTAACCCCAAACAGCTTATAGAATCTTCTTATCTGCCTAGTTGGATATATATCAGAAACACTAAGCTACATTATTATCCACCTAGTTAGATATTCTTGCTGTGCCTAAGAGAAACAATTTATCTGGCTAGTTGGATATTATCCCAAAACTGTATAATGAAATTTACTTATCCTCCTAGTTGGATATATTAGGAGTGTTAAGACTTGGTATTATCCACCTAGTTAGATGTTCATTCATGACCAAGAGAAATGAATTATCTGGCTAGTTGGATATAAACCCCAAACTGCTCATAGAATTTTCTTATCTGCCTAGCCTAGTTGGATGTATATCAGAAACACTAAGCAACATATTTATTGAACTAGTTAGATATTCTCTATGCCATAGAGAACAATTTATCTGGCTAGTTGGATATAAACCCCAAACTGCCTAGATAATCTTCTTATCTGCCTAGTTGGATCTATATCAGAAACACTAAGCAACATTATTATCAACCTAGTTAGATATTCTTGCTGTGCCTAAGAGAAACAATTTATTTGGCTTGTTGGATATTATCCCAAAACTGCATAGCCTAATGGAATTTACTTATCCTCATAGTTGGATATATATCAGGAGTGTTAAGACTTGGTATTATCCACCTAGTTAGATGTTCTTGTTGTGCCTAAGATAAATGGATGATCTGGTTAGTGGGATATTAGCCCCTAACTGCTTAGAGAATCTTCTTATCTTCCTAGTTGTATAAATGTCTGACACACTAAGCAACAATAAAATCAAACTATATAGTTATTCTCTCTCCCTCAGAGAAGCAAATTATCTGGCAAGTTGGATATTAACCCCAAACAGCTTAAAGAATCTTCTTATCTGCCTAGTTGGATATATATATCAGAAACACTAAGCTACATTATTATCCACCTAGTTAGATATTCTTGCTGTGCCTAAGAGAAACAATTTATCTGGCTAGTTGGATATTATCCCAAAACTGTATACTGAAATTTACTTGTCCTCCTAGTTGGATATATTAGGAGTGTTAAGACTTGGTATTATCCACCTAGTTAGATGTTCATGCTATGACTAAGAGAAATGAATTTTTTGGCTAGTTGGATATTAACCCTAAACTGCTTAGAGAATCTTCTTATCTGCCTAGTTGGATATATATCAGAAACACTAAGCAACATTATTATTGAACTAGGTAGATATTCTCTCTGCCTAAGAGAAACAATTTATCTGGCTAGTTTGATATTAACCCCAAACTGCTTAGAGAATCCTCTCATTTGCCTAGTTGGATATATATCAGAAAAACTAAGCTACATTATTATCTATCTAGTTAGATATTCTTGCTTTGCCCAAGAGAAACAATTTATCTGGCTAGTTGGATATTATCTGAAAACTGTGTAATGGAATTTAATTATCCTCCCAGTTGGATATAGGCTATATCAGAAGTGTTAAGACGTTGTATCATCCACCTAGCCTAGTTACATTTTCTTTCTGAGCCTAAGAGAAATGATTTATCTGGCTAGTTGGATATTAATCCTATACTGCTTAGAGAATCTTCTTATCTGCCTTGTTGGATATATATATCAGAATCACTAAGCTACATTATTATCTAACTAGGTGGATATTCTTGCTGTTCCTAAGAGAAACAATTTATCTGGCTAGTTGGATATTAACCCAAAACTGCTTAGAGAATCTTCTTATCTGCCTATTTGGATATATATCCAAAACACTAAGCTATGTTATTATCCAACTAGGTAGATATTCTGTATATTGCATAGACAGTCAAATATTCAGCTAGGTAGGTAAAGGTGTAAGAGTCTTAAAAATGTTATTATCTGTCTAGCATGATAGGCTATTTTATCTTGATACTAAGTGTAGTTGGATATTATTTTTACATTCTATAGAATGTATTTTTTTTAAGAATATCCATTGGGCACCTTCACCTGTAAACTCTGTGGGCCCAATAAGCTTTGAATCATTGGCATTAAGTCCCATCTTATTTCTTACAGCCCATAGAGCATCATTAATGTAAATATTGAAAAGTGTTGGGCCTAACACCTATGAAATCTTTATCAATAAGAAATCATCAAAAATCATTAATAAGCTTCAGCATTAATCTTCATGGATTAGAGCTAAATTTTTCCAAGACATCATGGATAATTGCTTCTGGTTTTCAACCATCTACCTTTTATTGAATGCTTTTTTTACTATTCATGTTTTTTCAACTGCTTTTTCAGCCATATCTAGTTTAAATTAGAAGTTCTAGGGGGCAGCTGCCTTTCCTCCCCTCTCTATATGCCAATGTTTACAATGGAATACCCCAGAGTCCCAGACCAAATTTGAAGTCAACACTGGCAGGCATATCACAAGAAACTATTTTTCCATGCCTGTATAATGGCACTTAACACCTTTTAGGTTAAGATACAATTGGCTTTTGAGTGCTAAAATTAGCCTATAAAAATCATTAGCTATGAGCTTATTGAATAGGCCTATATGGTGTATTTTGGGAGTAGACAGTACGGTTACTTTTCAATCCGTTGATGGCAAAAATAGCATCAGCTAGCCGGAAAATAAATTAGTTCTTACATGGTGTCTTTGGGGAATTGTCAATTGCCTTTTCCTTCATTTTTCAGTGGAATATTTGTGCACTTATTTCTCTTCTTCTTCAAAAGCTCTCTCCTTATTGGAATATTTGAGTTCTTCATAGGTGACACTGTAATAATCAGCTAAACGCAGGCAAGGGCTTTTCACATAATTTTTTTTTTCCGAATAGAGTAATTGCAAAAAAAAATTCCCAAGAGGGACAGGATAATCATTAAATGAAATTTCCCAAGAAAAGCGTTGAATTCTTTGGGATTATTACGATTTTTTTTTCATTTTCTGTCTTCCAGGGTAACTGCTCCTCTCTGTCATCACTTGTGGGCACTGAAAAAAAGGAAAGAAAAATAGAATAATTTGTCCCCAACAAATTGTTTTAATGACTTTATAACTTCGATGGCTTCCTAACTCTATAAAAAACGATTTTTGGCTCTCATTATTCAGGTTTCGCTATAAGGAAAATACTCGTTTACATTTTCCACTCAGTTTTCACTATAAGGAAAATAATCATTTACATTTTTTCCTAGATTTTCAAGAACGTTCCATCGCCGTGTTCGTACTGTTATCTAGCCTAAGGGCTTTCTGGGATACGGATTTATTGTAAAGGATTACTCTATTCCAAGAAACCACAAAATGCCTCAAATATAGTTGACATGAGAATAAATAAGGCTAATTGATGAATAGATTTTATACATGCCTGCCCTTTTGGTATCTACTTTTGTATTTAAAAGAATATTTTTCAAACTTGTTAATTATCATTATTTGAAACTTCAATTATCATTACTTGTTTCTTCAAGCCCTCAAACTTGTCATAAATAGCACGGTAAAGAGAAACCGTCCAAATCTTTTATTTTATCCCTGTTCGAAACTCAGTATTGGCCATAATGTTCAATGTAACCTAGTAATTCGAAGGTACTATTTCTCAAAACCTTTTCCTTGCAGGGAATCTGTTCTGATTTCGAACCGTACATCGTTGAGAAATACATAAATGAGTCTCCTGTAAAACTGGAAATTGAGAATTAGTTGCAGAATCAAGAGTTTTCTAAATGTTACAGAATTACTAAAGTACTTTGGTATACCCGCCGAAGAGCAAGCATGTGCCCGTCTCATGAAATTATTTAAAAACACTTTCCGAAAAAGATTTTTTCAAAGAAAAGTAAAGAGCCACATTAAAACTTAAAACGCCATATTAATAATTTAAACTTAATAATTTAAACCGATCATAAAATACTATCAAGGAAGAAAAAAAAAACGAACAGAAATTGAAATATATAATCACATCAAACATAAAGGTAACAAATACCGATATTGCTGAATATGTAAATCCTAAAATGATTAGAAATTTAAATCTACGTTCAAGTAAAATTTAAAACGAACATAAATTACAACAAACAGGGGTTAGGCTACTGCTCTCCCCCCCCCCACCTGCCTGTAAGCATTCCAAATAGTATGATGTAATTTGCCTTGTATTGCAAACGATTTATTTTGAACTGCGTGGTTTAATTTCCTTAAACATCGACGAAAAACTAAAGAATAAAATTACTATAATAATCAACTGGAAAAATCAACTATCAAAATTACTAGAGAAAATAAACTGAACCTTTAATTACATAAGGATATTAATTCTTGGAAATCTCAGAAGCCCAAGATTTTATTTAACGGATTTTTTTATATTTCAATGTTATTATTATAAATTCTTTTAATATATTTCGTTTTCAGTAAAGTGTAAATGACGCAATAGACATTGAAAGTTTATGGTTAAGGATAGGAGAGAAACCAAACTCCTTTTAGTAGCAATTTCTGTTCGTTTTAACTTGAAATTCATTCATTTTAATTTCTAATCATTCAGGATTTATTTATTCATCTATATCAGTATCCGTTATCTTTATGTTCGATATGATTATTTTAACTTCTGCTCGTTTCGGATTTTATTGATTCTTCGACAGTAATTTCTGGTCGCTTTAAGCTGAAATTATTACAGCATATTATTTTCTGCACGCCTTATGTTTTAATATAGCTCTTTGCTTTCTTTGTAAAAGGTCTTTTAAATTAAAAAAAAAGAGAAAAATTATGTTCGTTTTTGATTGCCAAAGCTTTATTACTGGTTAATATTAAAAATATTTCTCCTATTTTACAGTTTTTCTTTTATTTGTGACTCTGACGTGAGCGTATGCTTTGGTATGGTGTTGAAAAGATATCGTTTTGACAATCTGAATGCAGATAACGTCTGTTGATTGAGTTCAACATACCCTGTAAGTTTCAACTTAATACCCTTAGCCGTTCTTGAGATGTTACAGATACGCCACTTTGACAGTCTGAATTTACATGGTGTGTTTTGATTTAGTTCAATGTCCCCTCTACATTCCCAGAAAGTTTCAAATCAACACCCTTAGCCGCTCCTGAGACGTCTTAACACCTTAAGCCGTCGTGAGATATTGTAGACGCACCATTTTGATAACATGGATTCACGTTGTGTATTTTAGTTCATTAACCCCCTTAACATTCCGTGGAAGTTTCAGATATGACAGCCTGGATATACATAGTGTCTTTTGATGTAGTTCAATATTCCCCTCAATATTCTTTGAAAGTTTCAACTTAATATCCCTAGCCTTTTGACAAACTGAATATACATAGTACATTTTGATCATCTTCTCAACATTCCCTGAAAGTCAACTGAATACTCTTAGCCGTTTCTGAGATATTGCAGATAAGCCCGTATTACAACCGAGATGCACAAAATGTCTTTTCATTTAGTTCAAAATCCCTCTCTAAATTCTGAGTTTCAACTGAATACCCTCATCTGTCCATGAGATGTTGCAGATATTCTGTTTTGATAACCTGGATGTACACAAGTGTCTTTTGATCTAGTTCAATATTCCCTGAAAATATCAGCTTAATACCCTTAGTTGTTCCTGAGATATTGTGGATACTTCCTTTTGACAAATTGGTTTCACTGAACAACATCCACCTTAACATTCTTTGAAATTTTCAGCTTAATACCTGCAGCCATTCCTACGATCAGCATATAAATGCTCAGATACATCCTGTTGGCAATCTGGTCACAGATAGTGTCGTTTCATTTAGGTCAATATCCCTCTCGAAATTCTCTGAAATTTTCAGCTTAATACCCTTAGCTGTTCATGATATATTGCAGATTTTTGAAAACGTGTATGCACATAGTGCATGCAAACGTTCTCTGAACGTTTCGATACGATGCTGATATGCGAAGATATTGCATATACGCTGCTGTGATAACCTGCATGTACGCAGTATCTTTTGATTTAGTTCAATATACCCCTCAATATTTTCTGAAAGTGTCAACTCAATACTGTTAGGCCTCCCTGAGATGTTGTAGGTACGCCCTTTTGACAACCTGGATACACTTAATGAATTCTGATTGAGTTCAACATCTCCCCTAACATTCTGTGAAACTATCAGCTTAATGCACAGATCTGCTCCTGAGATATTGCAGATAGGCCATTTTGATAACCTGATGAACATTCTGTCTTTTGAATTAATACACATAGTATCTTTTGATTTAGTTCAACATCACCTTTAACAATCCCCGAGTTTCAACGTAACAACCTTAACCTTTGCTGAGATATCGAAGATACGCCCTTTTGACAACCAGGATACACATGGTGTTTTGATTTAGTTCAAATTCCTTTAATGTTTTCTGAAAGTTTTAATTCAATGCACTTCACCATTTCTGAGATATTGCTGATACGCCCTTTTCACAACACGGTTGCACATAGTGTCATCTAATCGTTCAGTAACCCCCGTAACGCTCTCTGAAAACTTTCAAATCAATGCTCGTAGCCGTTGGTAAATTGCTGGTATACTCTTTGACATCCTAGATACAGATATTGTTTTGATTTGGCCTGAAAGTTTCAACCTAATACCCTTAACCATTCAAGAGATTTTCCAGATATGTCATTTTAACAACCTGGATGAAAATAGTATCCTTTGACTTAGTTAAACATTCCCTGAAAGTTTCAATTGAACACCCAAAGCCATTCAACAAAATATTGCAGACGCACCTTTCTGACAACCCAGAGGGACATATTTTATTATGATTTACTTCAACATCCCCTCAACTTGATTGTTTCAACTTAATACCCAAAAATCGTTCCTGCAATCCTTGGTGCTAAAATATTTTTCGCGCTGACTGAAATTAGAGACCATTGAACACAAATACTTGACAATTGATTCCGTTCACATTATTCACACTTTCTGGATATTGATTATCCAACAATTCCCGACGGATAATTAATAATCCTAACCTAATTTTTCAAATACTTTTAAATTTAAAAAACACTATCGTCATGTTGAAACCTTGGAAAAATTTGGCGGGGGGGGGGAGAGATTTTCCATGGGGAATTTTCCTGGGAAGATTTTGTGCAAAGGATAAAACTGTCCACGGGAAAATTTTTCAAATAGTTTCAAATTTAAAATACGACCTTTATCAATATGCGGAAGGAATTTTCCGGGGGAGTCTCAGGGGAGATTTCCATTCTTTTAAAATCGCTGCAATGTTCGGCGGCTAAGCTTTTGATTTAGCCTAAATGTTTTAATTCAATACCCTTAGCCATTCAAGAGATATTGCAGATACGCCATTTTAACAACCTGGATGCACAGAGCGTCTTTTAATTTAGTTCCAACATCCCCAGAAGATTTTCTGAATATTTTAACTTAATGCCCCGAACTCCCCCCCCCCCCCTTTCCGTTATAAAACATATATTTAAACAGTTACTAATTTACATTACCTAAGGTCCCTTTCCAAGGGCCTGTTGGGGTTGTCATTCATGGAGGCATATTTATTGGACTTTTCGACTATTTTAAACAAAATGGCTCAAAATTTTGATCGAGTATCTTTGGAGGGTACGGGGGTTCAGTCTTTGGAGGGTGAGAAAGACAAAGGAGTGGGGTGGCTGCCCTCCATCCACTTTTGAAAAAAAGGTCACTAGAACTTTCAATTTAAAATCGAATGAGTCTCCTCTGAAGTTTCCACAACCACTCATTTCATATGTAGCGGCTCTGGAAAAAAAAAAATACATTGGAGGCTTATGGTTCTTTACTACAGGCAACGTTAGAGCGTTGTCTCTGACTGGGGAACTTCAGACAGGGTTGCCACCCTGACCTGGAAGAATTTACCAAATCGGAGAGGAAAAACTTACTAGATAGCATCTGTTTTTATTAAATAGTCAAAAAATTTTTTTGCGCGTGCGGCTACACCATCAAGCATTGATTTTTACTATAGGAGCATAATGAATTTCCTTTTTTCTTCTTTTTTTCTCCTTTCCTCTTTTCTTTCGTTTTCATAGTATGATTGAAAATTCCGGAAACCTACAAGTTCAAAAATCCTTTTTTTGGATATATATATATATATATATATATATATATATATATATATATATATATATATATATATATAATGTTACATTTCTACTTACTTTTAATTTCTCTCAGCAGGCTCCTTTTACCTCAATACAAATTTTCAAACTGAGGAGATTCACCTAATCACCTTGGTTGGTTGGCTTTTGTTTTGATTCCAATAGATTCCCGATCATTACAAATCCAAGTGTCATTATAGCTTCATTTTTATTTGGTAAGATTTGATACACAGAAAGCTGATTTTGTCGACCTTTAGATTCCGGAAGTGAAGTGTCTGTTTATGAAAATGGGTGACTACTTGTCTGTCTCTGAGACAGACAAGTAAAATTGTAAATTGTAAAACAGACAAGCAAAAATTGTAAATTGTCATATGTTTACGGTAATTTTTTCCCTGAATTCATGGAAAATAAAAAAAGTTTTGTTTACTTTAAACTTTTTAATACTTTTTACTAGATTTTGGAAATTTTACTAGATCCTCTAAATTTACTAGATTTTTTTTTACTAGATCTAGTAAAATCCTACTGACGGTGGCAACCCTGATTTCAGATCAAGATTTACCGTAGAGCCTGGGTTTGGCGTAGCTTAAGGAGGTCTACAGGTTAGACTAGGTTTACAGCCCAATCAGAATCAAAACAACTTATTTTCCTTTTTCAGGGAATAGAACTGTATTTATTCTGATCCTCTACATGGTATCTACAATTTCCTTACACCCATTATCGATTGGTTAACGCCTTAGACTTAAAAACCGTGAAGACAGGGGTTTGAGTCCTGTTGGTGCTGGTCATTTGGTTTGGAACAGGGGGTCAATGGCATGACTCTATAAGCTCAGGCAGAGTCGACCCAGGTCTAAATGGGTACCTAGAGGAATCTGGGGGAAAAACACGGGAAGCGTCGCATGATTTGCCCCCAACCGAGCATTGCACTTCCGGCCAAAACCAGGGGTACCTGCACTACACAGACCATTGGTCAGCATGCGAAAAAGTTTGTCTTTTTAATAATGATTACTCACGTTCGTCAATACTATCATTAGCATTGTTCCCTTTGTAAGACCCCTCAGTTTTTCAGATAAGTACTTTAGCTGCATCTTTCGTCAGCGATATTTATTATATATTCGCTTTTACCCGAAGGCGACAGACAAACCAATAACCATTGGTACGCACAGCCAAAATTCTAGGGAGAGAAAGCGTGCAAGATGATCTTTTCGAGAAAGGGCACTAGGAACATCCTAAATTCATTTTTAGGACCATCTTCCCTATATTTTCATCGTGGAAAAAGGTCACTTGAACAGTCTTAAGGTGACAAAACAGAATGATGCAATTAACCAAAACAATCCAAGAAAGGTACATTATGTGGCACGATAACAGTAGTAGGCAACTATAGAAGGCAATAAAACAAAGATAGATTTAATGTACAAATAGGGTCACAATAAAGGTAAATACAGGTGGAAAAGAACGCAATACGATCGCTACAAAGATTCATAACTAAAAGAGAATTGTGATTAGTTAGCACAAAACTGCAAATAAGAGATACTAAAAAGAAACTTCATGGATAGAGATTGGAGATGATTGTTTTGTAAGGCAGTGAAGGTAATGGACGGATTCTCAGCTGAAAAATTATCAGAAGGTACTATCAAACAAAGACGCTCATAAACTACAATTCATAATACAGATAAAGGCAGGATTTCTTTTAGAGAAATCGGTTCTTGCATGAATTTTTACGAATTCTTTATTTATGGGGCGGTTGGTATTTAGAAACATCTTATTAATATATTGTCATGGTGCAAAAAAAGAAATTAACTATAAATCTTTTTGAGCGACATAGCATAGGGAAGTGACAAATGTAACGAGAAATAGAGCTTCGAGGTAGTAATTACCGCTAAAAAAAGAGGATAAATTTTTACCAAATCATATTATTGACTTACGAATAAAGCGAATATACCACCCAATGCCTTTTTTTATGCTCTTTCCAAATATAATAATCATTTTTGTCAGAAATGAATGTTACTCCCACCTCTATATATACCAATTCAGGGTATATATTTGTACATTAGGGGGGGGGCAAATTTTATTTCTGATGTAAATGGGAGGTAAGTTTAAACCTTACCCCCCTCCCCCCAATGTGCAAATATATAACCTGAATTGGTATATAGAGGTGGGGGTAAAATTCATTTCCGACAAAAATGATTATTATATTTGGAAACAGCATAAAAAAAGGCATCGACTGGTAAATTCACTTTATTCGTAAGTCAATAATGATTTGGTAAAAATTTACCAAAAAAAGATACGAAAACCCGTTCATTAAAAGGGTATAGTTTTTACTGCATTAGATGACGGCAGTTTCTGCTATGTTATTTTATAAAATATGCCATTTTGGGTTTTAATAGTAGAAATAGATTGAGTTACTGATTTCTTATGTTTGTCTCTTCAAGGAATAGTCCTAAGACCCATTACAGTCTATGACACTCAGGAAATATTAGTATTGACCAACATGATAGACTTTTTAATCATTTTCATTATTGACCAACACTAGTATTTACTGACGGTTTTTATCACCTTTCTGAAAAAGCTGTCTCTTTGAGTTGACACAGTTTATAAAACAAAGTGAAATTCAAAAGAAGATTCACTATTTAAAAAATGTCCAAAATTTTGTTGGTTTTTGCTCTGAAACTGGCTTCAAAAAGATTTTTCAGTTTTGATGGGAAAAAAATTGCTCTTTGTCACATTTGGGTATTATTTTTAGGGATTTTCCTGTTACCTGTACAGTTTTAAAAAGCCAAGCAAGTGCATTAACACTACAAGGTTAAAAAGGAGATAAAATAAAAAAAAGGAACAGATAAAATAAAAATGTTATAGCACAATATACCGCGTAGGGACTAATACTTTTTCAAATCAACGAAAAGTATACTAGGAATGTAAAATCAGATTGAAAAGTAGCTTAATAATGAACTATAGTTAGTTCATTATTTAGCTACTTTTAAATCTGATAATTTGACCTGATTATTAAACTATATTTAGTTCATTACTTAGGAGCTAAATAATGGTTGACTCTCTGTAACAAACTAGTCTAACTCGTAAAATTGAAATTGTCATTACAACCAACAGTCAAACTGTCAGGTTAAAATATTTAAAGATACTATTTAACTTTATAATTACTGCATAGATAACAGTTATGATATCTTACGCATAATGTAAATGAAGTAATGCATGAAATAGTTCAAACACATTTTCATGAATAATTTCCTTATCATACTAATGTTAGTAGGCCTACCAGGATCAGAGGTAAGCTCAAGTCCCGCCCGCTGGGGAAAAAGCGTTATTTAAATTGTGTGTGGGGGGACGCCACCTCTGTCTCTAGGTATGATAATCATGATGTCAGTAATAATGATAACACGCATCTCACTATAATGTCCATTAACGAATAGGCAATAAGCATTGTCTTTTTTTTATTTAGAAAGAATAGTCAGCCTAGTGATGTAATCCAGAGGAATATTTTTGCAGCTCTCTATTCGTAAGATTTTCTCTTAAAAATATGGAATGTCCTGAATTAGAAGACCCATGAAATGGTTGGTAGCAAACAGAATACTTTTCTTTCCGCTTTCAATTTAAATACTTCATAGGAGCTTATTTTCGGTTGGTTATTATGGCTGCAAAATTTTAATTACTCGAACGTGACTTCTGAGCAAAGACACAAATATACGAAATAAGCTATGTTTTATACTGAGGCAGCACCAAATTACAAGTTCCTGGCAAAATTGGAACGAAAGGATAAAATACCACAGTGATATTTTCCTTTCGTTTTATATAAGAGAGCAGATCATTATTTTTTCTCCTTCTAACCATTGTCTCCATCAAAACAGTTCTTGACAAAGAATCAAAAGGCAATACCAGCGCTTAAAACGCAGCTGGATTTTAAATGATGGAAAGCTAAACACAGAAATTGAGTCCAAGTTGCTTGCATCCTTCTCTCCAACACAACTTAAAACACTTTAAACAGTAAAAGTGGCACACGACATACAATGATAATCATAATGAAAGCTTACAACACATTATTAGTACTTCCTATTCAATTAAAAAACTTGGACGGAGACATGAGAAATAAGGCCACATAAAATCCATGGTGCTGTGACTCACTAAGATTTCACTGGATGATCCAATGCAAATGTTGCATTCGATTCAGTCGTTTCTATTTTTCTTCTCTGGATTTTGGCTTCAACAAAGAACAAAACAGAGGTCATAATCATGCCATATGTTCCAACGACGGCCAAAGCAAAGGACCAGGACAAGAAATTGTGCTCGTAGTTAGGCATCCAGTCCCGGGAATCGCCTAATGCTCCGAAGACTACGACGGCAATAAAGCCACATGCACCTGCAGAAACAATTAAAATGAGTCATGTGCTTCAAAGTTAGACGTGCGTACATGGGCGGATCTAGAGCAAAATCTTTGGGGGGGAGGGGAATGTGACAAGGGCGCCAATAATCGACCAAATTGACTAATTTGTTCTAAAAAAAGTGAAAAAAAAACAGGGAGAGAGGGCGCCAGGAAAAATCTTGAGGGGAGGTCCCCTGGATACGCCAGTGCGTGCGTATGTAGAGGTAAATATTTTATAAAAAAAAACAAGTAGAGAGAAAATGGAAAAAAGGCAACATGGCATCTTAGAATTGACTATTTTTTCTTCTTTTTTGCCATTTTGTTTCTGGAGCGTGATAATTTGTAAGATTTTTCTCTACTCCACCTTTCCTCTTACTCGATTTGTTAGAATAAATGAAGGCACCAAAACACATTGCACTTGTCGTTTTCAAACCTTGAATATAAAAACATGACCGCTTTTAAGAAAGAACTGCTTTTTCTTCAATTGTTCTATTCGTCGACATCTATTATAAGTATGAAAGTAGGTCAGTAGAGTTGTAAAACGAAAACAAAACAACAACGATTAATATTAAATTTAGCATACGGCTTATACATATTTATCATACTTATAGGTAATCCAGATACACGGTAAAACAGTATCTTAATGTTCAAAAAAAAGATACTTTGCATGGAAAAAATACTGCTTACTTTTTCTTTAATTTTAGTTGAGAAAAGTCTACCTGACTATCTCTTTCTTGAAAAATAATTCAAATTCTCAAAACAAAAACAAATAGGATGGGAACTATTATAAGCCATTTGAGTTTGCCAGAAATCAATTCGCCAGTGTGAAACCCACTGACAGCTATAACGCATCCCGTCCAAACATTTCGTCATTATAGTGTGGAGTGCACACCGTTCTTCGTTACTGCTTTATAGGCGGAGCCACGATTTCGCTGAAGAACCTGAACTTATCATCAGACAAATATACAAGATATCTTCTTGGTGATATCTCGGTCATCCCTATTGCAATTCCAGTGGGCATTTCCAGTAGGCAAAGCTCATATAATATGAACAATCTCAGTTGCCCAATTGACTTCAAGTCCTGTGGACATGGGGTCATAAATCTTTGAAAACTTTTTATTTGGGGTCTACAATTGCCTTCAAAAGCCTCACAGAACTGATAGACTATTTGAATTACCCTAACTCTATGTCTATCTTCCTTAGTTATGTCCTAGGATGGATGATAGACTATCTATCAACAAGTGAAATTACATTATTTTTATACAATTCTGGAAAAAGTTATGCCAGCTTTGCCTCTCACAGAGACTGTCTGTTTTGGCTTTACTCTAATTAGTATTGCTAATTAGAGCTAATTGGCTCTCAAGTTTTTTATCACTTCTTTGATGAGTTTTGTATCTTTTCAACAAATCCCCGAAGTTGGTTTCGACTTTAAGACTTAAATAGTAGTTGACTCAACTTGCTCTAATTCCGATACACTATTCTTTTTACGAGCATTTGGTCCTATAAGACTCGCATGCATCTGCACAAAAATTTGTGTTCAGAAGCTGTGGAATTCTGGGGGTAAAAAGAAAAAACAAGAACCACTAGACACAAATCTAGGGAGTCATGGAAAAAATGTCAAAATATCGCAACTTTAGAGGGACCTATCCCGAAGATTCAGCTTGAGGACGTGCCTGAAGATTGGACCGTAATGGATTTTTCATAGCAGGCATATAAGGCGATGGGCAGTTTATATTGCCCTTTATATTACCGTAAAATTCGTATCAAGAGGAAGTTTACCAAACAGGCAATGTATTCTGCTGCCAGAAGGGTTCAGCTTAGTCTAGATTCTACCTCGATATTTCATGGATTAAACAAAAAGTCTAAACTAAATGCTCTATCTTTGAGTCTAGTCAAACAATTCAGCTAGCAAATAGAACAAAATAGAAAATTAAGTTAAAAAATACATCTGAAAAAATAAATAGAAAGTAAAGAAAATAAAACTAGAAATTTTATTGCTTAAAATTATATCCATATATTTTTTCTCAAATGGCTCAGAAAATTTTAGGCTGTTTAAATGTGTATGCGCTACTAACATCGAAAAAAGATGCAATTTCCAATTCGGCAAAGATATATCAAGACAATTCCAGATAATCAAGTAATTTCTTCTTTTAAGGAGGCCCTAGACGGTCAATCATTTTGATCAAAAGTTTTCGTCAATCAATTGACATGTGCTTTAATCAACCCTTCAACCTTGACCAAAGCTAATCTAACACACTGCTTTTTTCAAAATGATTGAGTCATTCAAACTTGCTATCATTCCCCGTGAACGCTTGACTCGAGCATCAAACAGGTGCCTAGACGGTCAGTCATGCTTGAAAAAATCGATTGACGGAAGCGTTTGATCAAAATGATTGACCGTCTAGGGCCTCCTTTATAACATAATTAGTAAACCAAGCTTTTATTTCAATTAGCTAAAAACGAAAAATAAAAAATATTAAAGAAAAAAAAGAATTAAGCTAAAAAAAAAAAAAAAAAAAAAACAAGACAAGGGTGGGAGTTCTGAAAACCAGCTGTTCACGAGCGAGTTGTAGGCAAGTGCAATTTAAGATAATGCAAAATAAAAACTAGGAGCTACATATTTTAATTCGTTAATATATGTAATATTTCTCTGTTGTTGTTTTGAAGATGAATACATTGATATCTGGTCAAAATATCTGTCATCATCGCTCTATATTTTATTTCACTAGTTTTTAAGGCCCATTTATCTTGATTTTTTTTTTGTTTACTTATTTTTTCATTCACAGAGTAAATGTAGAATCTTACCTCCGGTTAGAGTAACCCATCCAAGTGCTTGGAGGATAAAAACTTGATAGTCATACGTAAAGCATAAGACATAGGCCGCAGTGCCTCCCAGAGCCATCAGCATACATATGAAACAAAATGTAAAAAATGTCTGAACGGCAATGAAAAACGCTAAAAGAAAAAAAGAAAATACACATTTGATTTAAAAATAAGCAAGTATATAAAAAAGTATTCACTTCATTAATTATCAATTTGGGATGGGACTTACAGAACAATAAGTAGTGATAGGTAAATTAAAGAGAGCGGGGCCCTATCCTTTTTGCATATATTAATATAAGGTAGCAGACAGATAGAAATCACCATGCCTTAAAAAGTCATATATTTGGTTGTTTTTTTTTATGTTGTAATCAGAATCACCATACCATGAAAATTCGTGCTACAATGCTTTTGGTGTTAAATATCATGTTTCTGATAGAGTCATGGCTGTTCACATAGCATGCATACATCGATGGTTCTTTTCATAGTATGGTTGAATGAAGTTAATGGCAATGAAATTATATGGCAATGCGTTAGGCGTGGTTTTTTTTATGTTTGACCTTGACCACGGGTATAAAAACTCTGACGATGAGTTATTCGAACTGTTATGGATGTTTTATTGTTAAACATGATTCTTCATTATGGTATGATTATAGGCGTTGACAGAAACGAAAATGGTAAACCATCTGAGGGAATGTTAACTCCTATTCAGAGATACATATTTTTTTTATTTGGGCGATTCTCAACTGTGTTCGGTATTATCGACAACTACCATTTGAACAGTGTTGTAAGGTCCCCTACCCCAACCCCAAGGACCCCCTCCCCCCAACTCCTGCCCTTAACCACCCACCCCCCTCTCCCCAACCCCCTGCTACCCCCCCCCCCCCAGAACACTACTGAAATATTCCAACTCTTACATTTCAACAAAAAAAAAAAAAATCCAAAATGAACTTTGAAACATCAAGAGAATGTAACAGTGACAAGGTCAACCACGACAAAACAATACTTAAATATTCCAACTCTTACATTTCAATGAAAAAAAAAAAATCTAAAATGAAATTTGAAACATCTTCAGAATGTCACACACAAACACACACACACAAACACATACACACACACAAACATACCAACATACACACAAAAACACACACACAAACACACACACACACACACAAAAACACACACACAAACACACACACACACAAAAACCACGACGAAAAACTACATAAATATTCCAAATCACATATTTCGATGAAAAAAACAATCCAAAATGGACTTTGAAACATCAAGAAAGTCTAGCAGCGACAATGTAAATCATGATAGATAGCTACTGAAATATTCCAATTCTTGTATTTAAATGAAAAACAACCAAAAAAAACTTTGAAACATCTTAATAATGAAACAGACACAAAGTAAACCACGACAAAACACTATTAAAATACTCCATCTCTTTCATTTCAATGAAAAACATCCAAAAAGAACTTTGGAACATCTTCAAAATGTAAAAGTGACAAGGTAAACCATGACAAAACACTACTGAAACATTCCAAATCTTACACTTCAACGAAAAAAAAAAAATCAAAAATGAACTTTGAAACATCAAGAGAATGTAACAGTGACAAGGTAAACCACGAAGAAACACTACTCAAATATTCCAACTCTTACATTTCAACGAAAAAAAAATATCTAAAATGAACTTTGGAACATCTTCAGAATGTCATACACAAACACACACACAAACACACACACACAAACACACACACACACACAAACACAAAAACACAAACAAACACACATACAAACACAAACACAAACACCACGACAAAACACTACTGAAATATTCCAACTCTTATATTTCAATGGAAAAAAAAAATCCAAAATTTACTTTGAAACATCAAGAGAGTTTAAAAGTGACAAGGTAAACCATGACAGAACACTACAGAAATATACCAGCTCTTACATTTCAATGAAAAACATCCAAAATGAACTTTGAAACATCTTAAGAATGAAACAGAGACAAGGTAAACCATGACAAAACACTACTGAAATATTCCAACTCTTACATTTCAACAAAAAAAAGTCCAAAATGAACTATGAAACATCTTCAGAATGTAACAATGACAAGGTAAACCACGACAAAACACCACTGAAATATTCCAACACTTACATTTCAACGAAAAAAAAAATCCAAATGAACTTTGACACATCAAGAGAATGTAACAGTTACAAGGTAAACCACAACAAAACACTACTGAAATAATCAAACTGTTACACTTCAACGAAAAAAAAAAAAATCAAAAATGAACTTTGAAACATCAAGAGAATGTAACAGTGACAAGGTAAACCACGACAAAACACTACTGAAATATTCCAACTCTTAAATTTAAACAAAAAAAAAATCTAAAATGAACTTTAAAACATCTTCAGAATGTCACACACACACACACACACACAAAAAAACACAACCACAAACACACAGACACAAACACACAAAAAGGAGGGGGGGCAAGCTTTACACATAAATTACTCTTTTCCACTTCCCTTAGAACTTCCGAATTAAACTAAAAAATAACACGACTCAAAGAAGATTTTAAAATTTTGAAAACCAAAATTTCCGCGAGGGGGTGTGTTTTACAGGTGATGGGGTTTCCGTGGGTGGGGGATGCGGTAAACGCCTAGACCTGGCGCGCCACTCTAAGTGAACCTAGATTAACCCAGCTTTTTGCATATCTCTCACTTATTTTCCGGGGGGGGGGGTCCCAGAAAATAGGTGTTCCCTTCACCATGTCACTTTCTACAGGTCTAAGCGTTTACCCCATCCCCACCCACGGAAACAGTCACTTTCTACAGGTCTAGGCGTTTACCCCATCCCCCATCCACGGAAAACCCATCACCTGGAAAACACAACCCCTCAGGGAAATTTTGGTTTTCAAAATTTTAAAATCTTCTTTGAGTCGTGTTATTTTTTAGTTTAATTCGGAAGTTCTAATGGAAGTGGAAAAGAGGAATTAATGTGTAAAGCTTGCCCCCCCTTCCGTTGTGTGTGTTTGTGTGTGACATTCTGAAGATGTTTCAAAGTTCATTTTAGATTTTTTTTTTTCGTTGAAATGTAAGAGTTCGAATATTTCAGTAGTGTTTTGTCGTGGTTTACCTTGTCACGCTTACATTCTCTCTATGCTTCAAACATAATTTTTGATTTTTTTTTTCGTTGAAGTGTAAGAGTTGGATTATTTCAGTAGTGTTTTGTTGTGGTTTATCTTGTCACTGTTACATTCTCTTGCTGTTTCAAAGTTCATTTTGGATTTTTTTTTTCGTTGAAATTTAAAAGTTGGAATATTTCAATAGTGTTTTGTCGTGGTTTACCTTGTCACTGTTACATTCTCTTTATTTTTCAAATTTCATTTTGTATTTTTTTTTCGTTGAAATGTAAGAGTTGGAATATTTCAGTAGTGTTCTGTCATGGTTTACCTTGTCACTGTTAAACTCTCTTGATGTTTCAAAGCTCATTTTGGATTTTTTTTTTCATTGAATTATAAGTTGGAATCTTTCAGTAGTGTTTTGTCGTGGTTTAGCTTGTCACTGTTACATTCTCTTGATGTTTCAAAGTTCATTTCGGATTTTTTTCGTTGAATTTTAAGAGTTGGAATATTTCAGAAGTGTTTTGTCGTGGTTTACCTTGTCACTGATACATTCTGAAGATGTTTCATAGTTCATTTTGTATTTTGTTTCGTTGAAATTTAAGAGTTGGAATATTTCAGTGTTGTTTTGTCGTGGTTTACCTTGTTACTTTTACATTCTGAAGATGTTTCAAAGTTCATGTTGGATTTTTTTTCGTTGAAATGCAAGAGTTGGAATATTTTAGTAGTGTTTTGTCGTGGTTTACCTTGTCACTTTTACATTCTTAAGATGTTTCAAAGTTCATTTTGGTTTTTTCTCTTCGTGAAACATTTAAACTGATTTTTCTCCTCATGAAACTGCTAGGAAACTAGAGCACAAAAAATATCCTGTTCTACTTGATCAAAAAAAATGAAAATAATGACCAGCATACACATTCCATTTTATTTCTTATTTCAAAGATATCAATGTAATGACGTTAAGAAAAAATGCGTTCCATTGTCTAAAATGTTTGCCCCTAACAAATAAACTAAACAACAACTTGTTGTAAAGGAACTTTTTTTATTCCAATAATGGGGAGTTGGGGGGGGGGTTAGGGGCAGGGGGGTTGGGGGCAAAAAGTTGGGGGAAGGGGGTCCTTGGGGTTGGGGACCTTACAACACTGTTCAAATGGTAGTTGTGTATTATACCGAACACAGTTGAGAATCGCCCAAATAAAAAAAATATGTCTCTCTGAATAGGAGTTAGCATTCCCTCAGATGGTTTACCATTTTCGTTTCTGTCAACGCCTATAATCATACCATAATGAAGAATCATGTTTAACATTAAAACATCCATAACAGTTCGAATAACTCATCGTCAGTTTTTATACCCGTGTTCAAGGTCAAACATAAAAAAACCACGCCTAACGCATTGCCATATAATTTCATTGCCATTAACTTCATTCAACCATACTATGAAAAGAACCATCGATGTATGCATGCTATGTGAACAGCCATGACTCTATCAGAAACATGATATTTAACACCAAAAGCATTGTAGCACGAATTTTCATGGTATGGTGATTCTGATTACAACATAAAAAAAACAACAAAAGATATGACTTTTTAAGGCATGGTGATTTCTATCTGTCTGCTACCTTATATTAATATATGCAAAAAGGATAGGGCCGCGCTCACTTTAATTGGCCTATCACTACAACAATAGCAGAAACATAGGTTACTAAATTATAAAGACGCTTTTTTACATAGATTCCATAGATCTTCTAAGATTTCAGAATGCCTTTCTTCTTATGACTAAGAATCTCGGCGGAGTGAACTACTCCATCAAACAGAAATTGTAAAGTAAAGACAGGACCATCAGAAGATCTATACAAATCCAACACCGTTTTAGTTCAAGTTAGGTCTATTCGCTAATTGTGATAATCCAGAACAAATAAAGGATGCAGTTATAAATTAGCTCAATTTCTAACTCAAATTGTACAATCAAAATTATTAATCCTACTTCCCCTAATGACAAAACAGGATTAAGAGCAAGATATAACAAATTTGTGATAAATTCTGCCTGATCCTAGCTGGTGAATCATTTGTATTTCGGGCAAACGTATCCTACCTTACAACAATCCTTGTATGAGAGGTGAGCACTTATCTGAAGCTAAACCTACGATAATTGAGGCAGAACGACAAAATGGAGCTCAGGCTTCACTAGGCCCAGTTCCTGTTTTGGCAACGAGTATCAAACCGACTATGGGGCCCCCAGATCTGCCAAAATTGAGTTAAGCCCTTGTCTCATTGGCATGGGTATGGTGGTGCCTTGTCACCATCTCTTCCACAAGGTTAGGCTCACAGTCCCTTTCGTAGATTAAATGGCTACAACAAACGGACCCTTTTTCTTGTTGATAAAATACACCAGGGAGCAGAGGTACTTGTGAGCATTTACGAGGCGTGAAATGGAAAGGAAAATGCCAAGAATTTATATTTTGTAGTCACATGATTTAAGGAGCAGAGGAATCAGTGGCGTAATCTCGTCAAAACCTGGAGGGGGGGGGATGGAGCCAATTTTCCCAAATCAAGTGAAAATGAAACTGAAAACAGAAAAATGAGCCATATAGTACCACAAAGGTAAAGATAGATTAAAGAAAACTGACCTGTGTCGGTGGATGCTTGAATTATACAGGCTTATCTTAGTTTTGACAAGATTTTGGAAGAAACTGAATTTCAGCTGGGAAGGGGGGGGGGGACAAACTGAGGTCTATGAGGGGCAGTTGCCCCCCCTACCCCATAGCAAATTTTTCCTCTGAGAGAAATTCTGTAGCGCAGGATTTATGATATAGGATCTAGGTCCGTTTTTCCCTTCGCCTTTTTAAATTCTAAAATCTAGTAGCCAACTCGAGAGGATATGGAAGAAACATAAGAATGGTACTACAAAAACTGTTCGTTATCACTAAATGGCATACCTATCAAAGTAAAAGTATGACTGAAGTGCCAAACACTGAACTGTGGATGTTTTATGAGTGAAATAACATGCAGAGAGGCTTCTCTTGCAATAAAGGTGAAAATATTTGCGAAAACAATGAGTTTTTGATTCTATTAATAGCGTTTAGTTTGTATTTGAAACAACTGAAATGACTTTGAATAACGTACTGAAAGAGTACCTTATCTGCCCGTATGTTTTTCTTTTCTGTAGCCTTAGTGGAACTCTTTGTTCTGATAACGGCTTTCCCTTATAGATTTGTGATATGATGAATATATAGGCTACCTATGGTTCAAGTTAACTCTTTATTATAGAAAATAACAATTCAATTTTTCTTTGACATTGTAAAGTACAATCGTCTTTAATTACTCGTGTCAGCCATCTTATAGGAAAACATGCCTCTGGAAAAAGTTAGGATGACAGTGCA
Organism: Artemia sp. Qi Xiang Cuo; assembly: GCF_049724085.1. NCBI lineage: Eukaryota > Metazoa > Arthropoda > Branchiopoda > Anostraca > Artemiidae > Artemia > Artemia sp. Qi Xiang Cuo. Next base: position 37,136,576 of record NC_142798.1, read on the forward strand.
GTTCATCCCCCTTCTTAACTAACTACACAAAAACAAAATTATTTTTTCACTACATCGGGAGCGTATCTTGTTCATTGACTTTGATCGCTTCCAGTTTAACTGCATCCGACTTTCCTTTCCCCTAATGGAGCTGAATAGTGCAAAAGTTTGCTGATTTGTGGGTTTGAATTATTTTTCTTATTCCTCATCAATAGTGGGTCCAAAATAAAGCCAATTTGAAAAAAAGATCATCAAGTTCTAGTAGGCTGCAGAGGTTAAGCTATATCCAGCCTCATTAAGGGAGGGGGAGGTGGGACTCAACTGTGACGGCACTGACTATAATATTAAAAAAAAAACACAATGAATTGGGAAATTTAATGGTGTATTATTTTTTTTCTTACTTCTATATGGCTTACAACGTAAATTTAGCCAAATGGGATCATTTTAAGAATTAGGACACTAAAACATCAGTGTTGATTTGTCATATTTTGTTATTGGCCTCAAAGGGATTTTTTACCAAAGATTTTTTTTTTTTTTATAAAAACAACAAATACATTTGGGCTTGTCACATTAGTTTGTTTTCTAAAAAATGGTATTAAAATCATTCCTGTTGTAATTTGTTTGAGGTAAGCTCTTAAATTGATTGTAGGACCATGCGACTGAAAACTTAAGAAGCAGAAATGTACGAAATTTGCCCCCTTAAGAGGTTGTAACGCCAATTCTTCGACCATACTAAAGTAAAATTCTAGTTTAGAGTTTTTTGTTAACTTGGAAAGTAGTTGATTTACATGAATCGAGCTCTCAAGAACGCATCCAGAGTCCTTAAGATCTCCTGGGAAGATGTTTTGAAGTAAATCCTTCCACCCCTTCACCCTCCAGAGGGCATTGACCTTTACTGACCTTTAACAATCTTTGTGCTATAAAAGTGAAATTTTGCTAAATAGATTTTCTGCTCAAATGAGGCAGAAGAAAAGTGTTTTAAGCGCCATATCTTTGCTCAATCCCAATCCACACGGCTTTAAAGATCTATGAACCTATTTCTTAAACTCAGGGAAGAAACCCGGTCAATATATACCAAATCATATTATTGAGCTTCAAATAAAGTGAATACACCATTCGATGCCTTTTTTTATGCTGATTACGAATATAATAAGCATTTCTATCGGAAATGAATTTCAGACCCCCCCCCCTATATCGGCTATACAAAACCGACCCCTTACGTGTCATATATCTGGGGGGGGGCTTAAATCCATTTCCGATATAGATACATATTGTATTTAAAATAAGCATAAAAAAATGGCATTAAATGGCGAATTCACTTTAGTCCTAACTCAATAATATGATTTGGTATATATTGACCAGAAACCCTTGGTAGGCTACAGCTTAAAATTCTACTGAAATAACAGGAATTACATTTTCAAAACCAAAGCCAATGAAAAGAAGGTGAAAACTAAAATTCATAATAAAATTTTTTGCCAGAATTCAGACAGTTATGCACATATTCATGCAGTCTTCTAAGCCCTCGAAATTAGAAAAGGGTAGACATTATTGGCAATATCTTCCCGCGGTACATTTTTGGCCCTGAATTCATTTTAGTTCCTGAAAGTTTCATTTACCTAACTCAACTATTTTTCAAAATAACAAGAAACGCATAAGCTAGAATTTTATCCCATACTAGTTCAGAAAATACGTAGACTTGAATAGGCCTACTTTTTAATTATACATACGTGGCATTAAGTAATCCCTTATTTCAGCATATCCAGTAGTAAATGGGGTAAATACCCATCGACAACCATTGAAAAATCTTGAGTATGAAGGATCTTTAGGGTCTGGTAATGAACGGAAGCAATGGACCCAAAGACCCAATTTCTCAAACTTGTCACCATAATATTTATCTCCCCAATTTTCAAGCCAATAATTTGTAGAAAAGGCCACAGAAACAAGTATAACAGTAAGAGCCATTGTAATAATTCCAACTGTCCCTGTTGCGGTTCTCCTTAAACGGTGCTTCCCTGCCATTTTTAAAATCACTTTTACCACCTTAAATCAAAACCAAAATTTAAAAACCAAGCGCCATGTTGTGAGGTATACACCAGCTTGATGAAACGGATAGGAGCTCGCTGCGCATTCTCAATGCTTACGTCATTTGTTAGCTGAGTAGTATTCATAATTATTTACCTGAAGGACTTTACCGAGATTCAGTGGCGAAATCAAAATGTTTTTTAATTTTCGACATAACACATTTAAATTATGTGTTGTTTTTTTAGACCACACTCCCGTTATAAGACGAACAAATAAGCTATCAAACGGAGAAAAATTCACTTATTTAGCCAGTGCAAAAACAGGCACGAAAGTCCAGGTATTTCGATCACATACGTATACAGCAATCGTCTTCAGTAAAAATACTAAAATAATAACATTGAAACTAGCATATTTATATACAACAAAATAAATAACTTTTTGGGTTATTCACAAAATAATTAACTTCCAGATTATTCACTAGATTATTTTCAGGGAGAGTCATTGGAAATTTGTTTTACATTTGGGCAAGATTAAAGAAGAAGATTTACATCAAGAACTTTGAATGAACTCTCCCTGAAAACAATCTAGTGAATAATCTGGAAGTTCATTATTTTGTGAATGACCCGAAAAGTTATTTATTTTGTTCCATATAAATATGCTATTTTGTTCAATCTTATTATTTTAGTATTTCTACTGAAGACGGTTGCTGTATATGTGACCGAAATATCTGTACTTTTGTACCTGTTTCTTTACTGTCTAAATAAATGGATTTATCTCCATTCGAAATTTTATTTGTTCGTTTTTTTTTGTTTTTTTTTTCATCGCAATTATCGAGGAAACTAAACGCGTAGTAAAGAAAGGTAAGATTCAAACGGTTTTTGAAGGAAGATAAATTCACAGGATACGACGTCCCTGTTGTTTTGTTTTCTATGCTGCCAAGGGTAATTGGCATCAGTCAGGAATCCTCGGGGGGGGGGGGGGGTGATTGCAAGAATTAAGACTGAGGGAAAACCTCCGTAAATTCCACTACGTTACGTGCACAATGAAAAACCTTTGGGTTCATGCTCAAAGACATATCGATATTATTACGAGGTATCTGTTTAATTCGCCTATTTCTTCGTTATTTTTTTTAAATCACCCCCCCCGACCAAAAAAATCACCAATTTATATGTACGTTCCTGAGCCCCTTCGAAACCACTTTCCTATTTTTAATAGAGAAGTTATATGCTTTGTGGGCTTGGAAGGCCAGTTTCCCCTGCTGCACACACAAATAATATACTTTGTTCTCATTTATCTTCTGTGAATAAAAATCCCTATGTTCACCAATGGCACAAGTTCATCAAAATCCTGAGGGAGGGGGCAATTTTGGAACCAATTTTCTCAAATCAAGTGAAAATGACAGTGAAAACTGAAAAATGAGCCATAGCAAAACACGGCTCAATAGTAACCGAAACTTTAAAAACGGAATTTTATATCAATAGATATATCAAAAGAATCGGCTTATTATGCCAATTCCAAATATATAAGATTCATTAAGTTTAATGTTACCCATCAAAGGCTACGAGCCTGATAAAATTTGTCTGATTTTCGAAAAATGGGGGAAAAACCATATAACAGTCAAAGAATCCTAACGAAAATCGCACCATCAGATTCAGCATATCAGAAAACACTACTGTAAGGTTTTCAAGCTCCTATCTGCAAAAATGTGGAATTTTGTATTTTTGCCCGAAGAAAAGCTCACGGATGCGTATTTACCATTTTTTTTTTCAGGGGCGATTTCATCGAGCCAATGGTACTAGAACATCGGGAGAGGGATCATTCGAACCAGGGGCGTAATTTGCTATGGGGCAGAAGGCAACTGCCCCTCCCAGACCTCGGTTTGCCCCCCGCCCCTCCACAGACCTCAGTTTGCCTACCACCAGCTGAAATTTAGTTTCTTGCAAAATCTTGTCAAAACTAAAAAAAAACTGCATAATTCAAGCATCAACAGAAACAGATCATTTTTTAATTACATATTTACCTTTATAGAATTATAAAGTACCTTCATAGTACTTTATAGTGCCAAATAACTTATTTTTAGTTTTTACTGTCATTTTCACTTATTTTGGAAAATTGGCTCTAACTTTGCCCCCCCCCCCAGGATTTTGACGAAATTACGCCACTGATTCAAACGGAAATTTAAAATGCCCTTTTTAAGTGACCAAAAAGATTGGAGGGCAAATTTTGAAAATTGTGTTCAACATAGTTGAAAGGCCCAATAACTATGCCTTTAGAGACAACATGTCCCCCCCCCACAGTCCCTGGGAAAAGGTCTAATTTACCCATTGTTTATGTATAGTATTGGTTATCGGGAAGTATGCATATATTTTTCGGGTGGGAGGGGGGGACTTTATGATCGGGGATTTTCCACGTGTAGAATTTTCCATGGGGAGGGAAGTTTCCGGGGAGTGAACTGTTTCGGAGAAATTGTCCACTGGGGGAATTTGGGACTTTCTCTTTGCCGTCTCAATTTTACGCGTGGAGATATTAAAGTGTAATTGATGGGGTAAATCTTCACTAGGATTAAATTGTCTAGAGGATCTTTTCATGGAGAGGGGGGATTTTTCAGTGGAGGTGGTTCCGGATCTCTTTCCATTATTTAAAAACGATCAGAAACTAAATAAAAAAACAAGTTTTTTCAGCTGAAAGTAAGGAGCAGCATCAAGACTTAAAACGAACAGAAATTATTACATATATCAGTGGGTTTCCCCCACTTCAACACCTCGTTCTTTACACTAGAGTTTGAATTTTGTCCCAATTCTTTAAGAACGACTCCTGTAACACAAAGGTCGCTTAATTAGAACAATAAGAAGGTTTTTTAAAAGTACTAAAACACTCCAGCGTGAAAAGCGAGGTGTTGCAGAGGGGGAAACCCCCCTCATATACGTAATCATTTATGTTCGTTTCATATTTTAATGTTGCTCCTTACTTTCAGTTGAAAAAACCTGTTTTTTTCTTTAATAGTATCGTAATGAGGGGGGTTGCGTACATGGGGGAGGTGCGCCATCAAGACTTCGCTCTTTACGCTAAAGCTAGAATTTTGACCCAATTCTTTAAGAATGACTCCTGAAACACAAGGGTCGTTTAATTAGAATAATAAGAAGCTTTTTCAAAAGTACTAAAAAACTTCAGCGTGAAAAGCGAGGTATTGAAGAGCCCCTCATATACGTAATAATTTGTATTTGCTTTATAATTTAATGTTGCTCCGTTTTTTTTTTATATTTAATAGTACCTTAAAGAGGGGGGTTGCCTATATGAGGGGATTTGACCCCTCTTCAAGACCTCGCTCTTATGCTAAAGTTTGAATTTTGTCCCAATTTTTTAAGAATGACTCCTGAAACACAAGAGTCGTTTAATTTGAACAATAAGAAACTTTTTTAGAAGTACTAAAACAATTCAGCGTGAAAAGCGAGGTGTTGGAGAGGGAGCAACCCCCTCTTATACGTAATAACTTCTGTTCGTTTTATTGTTTAATGTTGCTCCTTACTTTCAGTTGAAAAAAAAAAATTTTTTTTTATTTAATAGTATCATAAAGGCAGATACATACTAAACAAAACTGACCCATTTCAGTGGATGCTTGAATTATGCAGGCTGATCTTAGTTTTGACAAGATTTTTGATTAAACTATATTTCAGCTGAAGAGGGATCGAACTGCAGTATTGGGGAGGGGCAGTTCCCCCATCTTCACGTTTCGTCAGTTACTGAATTACACATATATAGGCTAAATAGCTAAAGAACCTGTCGGACGACAGGCTTCAAAAAAAAAAAAAAAAAAAAAAAAAAAAAAAAAAAAAAATGTAGCGTGTACTTTTTTTAGACGATCAAAGAGGAATTACTGGGTTTTGTCTTTAGTTACCAATATAATCAATTGTATGGGTAGATATGAGTTCAAATACAAAACCGAACTTCATTAAAGATGGCCTATGAAATTGTCAAACGTATTAAAAATTATAGAAAGTTATGTTTAATTAAACATTTTTACCTCCTACATTTAGGGCAACACCTACCTACCTGTAAGCCTAGGCCAAAGAGACTCTAATTTGGTTTAAAATTCGCAATATTACGTGAGGCAATTCATTAAGCTGGAGGTACTTAAACATGATTTGCCTAATCTGGCGGATCTCACTTCTATAAAAAAAAATATACACTTCTACAAATACGATCAGTGGAGATAAAGAACAGTAGAATAATTTTTAGGCTCCTTTAACACACCCGTAGGAGGTTTAGAGGGAACCACAGTAATGCTAAAGCTTAAAATCCACTCCTAGTACGAAATAGCCTAAGCCAATCCGTGGTCTCCCATTGCCTCCTCAAGACAAAGTCCATTAAAATAATCCATATAAAGGGGGGAGAGAACACAACCCTGCTCAACTCCTGATTTAATACGAAACCAGCTACTAGCCTTATTTCCTATTTTAACCGCAGCAGTGTTATTCTCGTACATAGCACTAATCACTTTACTATATTTGTCTGGTATACCATACATGTATAAGACCTCTACTAAAGCTCTTCTATCAGCTGAACCAAAAGCTTGCTTATATTCTATAAGACTGAGGACCAAAGGAGTTTGAAAACTCGGTCACTTACCAATTATTAGCCTAAGAGTGAAAATTTGATCGACACATCCACTACCTTTTCTAAAACCGCACTGTTCTTCTCTTAAAACTTTATCTACGGCATCTCTCAGTCTAATAAGTATCATATTACTAAGTAATTTACTGCCTACAGAGACCACACTAATGCCTCGATAATTACCACACTCACTTTTATCACCTTCCTTATAAAGTGTCTTAATTAATGTTTTCCTAAAATCATTAGGTACTTCCCCCTTTTCAAAAATTATATTCATAATTTTCAGTAACTTATTTCTAACCTCAGAGCAACCATATTTAAGAAACTCATTTACTACCCTATCAGCACCTGGAGCCTTATTATTTTTTAATCCTTTTAGTACTGTTGCTAATTCTTCTTCGCAAAACAAATCTTCCTTCACATCCAAGGTATCACAAACTTTTTCCTTTTCCTCTATATCTTTTCCTGCAACTCTATCTCGGTTAAGCAAATTCTCAAAATGTTCGGCCCATCTCTCTTTAATTTTTTCCTTATCGCTAATTGTAGCCCCATTCCTATCTTTAACTAGGACACGTCTAGATTGACTATTCCCTTTTAATTTATTAACATGCCAGCATAATATTTTACTAGGATGCTATCTAGCTGCATCTTCCAGATCCTCGGCAATTTTATCCATAGCCTCCACTTCACACCTCCTGGGTTCATATTTTAACGCTTTCTCCACTTTCTTTACATTCCTTTTGTTCTAGCTTTCTTCCCTAAGACACCTTCAGCAACTTCACAAATTATTTTTCTAAAATTATCCCAACCATCTTCCACATTATCAAATTTTAAACTCTCAAATTTAGTATTTAACTGTTCCTGGAAAGTTTCTCTCAAATTCTCATCCTGGAGTCTAGCAATATCATAACTTTGCGGTACGTTGTTACCGTTCCAATATTTCAGCTTTAAATTAACCCTTGACACTACTAGATTGTGATCTTTACTTTTAAGATCAATAACGGCACTCCTATATACCATAGTATCATGTATTGATCCTGCCAGTCTTCGGTTTACTATAACATAATCAATAAGGTTTGCTGTCTTACCATCACGTGAATACCATGTTAACTTATGGGCCATTTTATGTCCCAACACCGTATTAGTTATAACTATGTTGTTATACCTACAAAATTACAAAAGTTTGTATCCATTGCTGTTTTCTTTTCCTACACCAAATTTACCTAGGCTAGGATACAATCTATCCCTATTTCTTCCGACCTGGGCGTTAAAATATCCTAGTAAAAACATCATATTTTTATCTGCGACCCTGTCTATTTGCTCCTGTAAATGTAAGTAAAATGCATCTGAGTCATTAGTATCTCCGTCAGTCGGTTCTACAGGGGCGTATACTACTATAACTGATACCCTGAACTTTTTAGTCATAAAACGAACAATTAGTATTCTATTATTAATACCTTCCCAGCCTAAACAAGACTTAGTAGCTTCCTTTTTCATCACGAGGCCTACTCCCTGTCTATTTACCCCATCCTTCCTGCCTGAGTAAACAAATTCTGTATCACCTAATTCCTTGCCTCCTACCCCTGACATATGAATTTTTGAAGCTTCTAATAATTCCAGTTCGAATCGTCTGAATTCGTCGGTCAAATTGTCGATACGATAGTTATTTTTTAACGTCGTAATATTCCAAGTTCCAATTTTCATGTTCTTTAAATCATTGAAATTATTTTGGCCTCAGGAAAAGCAATGATCTCGGATACCAGTGCAGGACGGGGAAAGAAACGCACGTTGTGCTGATGAAGGATGATAGATTGCCAAAGACTGTTTTTTTCGGCAAACCGTCTAGGGCTAAACAGAAAGCAGGTCGTCCTCGTCTGGGGTGTGAGGAAGTCATAAAGAAAGATTTAAAGGAAATGGGAACTTCGTGGACAGGTGTAAAAAGGGAGGCTTTGAATAGATTGGGGTGGAGAGGAGCGTGTATAGCTGTGTTGGCCTCAGGCGGCTTGGTGCTGCAGTGAGTTGTTAGTAGTAGTAGTAGTAATATTTAGTTTGATATGCCCTGAAAGTTTCAAATCGGTACTCTTAGCCTTTCTGGACAATGGTTATCAAAAAATTTAGATTTGACATCTTTTGGGGTTACTGGTGGTAGCCAGGGTTGCCACCCGGTGAGAGAAAAAAATCATTAGATTATTGACCAGAAATCACTAGATTTTCAATACTCTTTATCATTGTAATTAATAATTGTTTTGTTTCTTTACCATGTTCTATACAGGCACACCTAAAGGAAGAGGGTAAAATTACCCCCTAGATGTGGAAAGATACATTTAGGTTGATGTTCTGTTTTTCTCAAGCGAAAATTACCCTTAAAATTTTGAGAAATGCCTGTTGGCATCTTTATGTAGAGATTGGAACAAAATCCTTGCTTTCTCGCTTGTCCTGAATTGACACCAGTGACAATTTTTAAAACGGCCTTTTTATAATTTCATGGAAAAAATGTGTCCCACTCTGCCCAAATTTCGATAAGCATCGGTCTTGCTTCTTAAAAATAAAAAGGCACTTGTTAATTATACGGAACACACACAAGAATTAAAGTTATGTTAATCCTAAAGAAATATACCAAAATATGATGAAAATATAATACTTTAGTTTATATAGTAATATAATTAGGGCTATAAAGTTGCACATTAGGGGGACATGTGGGTAAAGTAACCTAACCTAATCTTACCCCCGCTTCCTTAATGTATAAATATATAGCTCAAGTTATACATGTCCAATGCATTCTGGCACCCGTTATTTGTCTTTGTGGCTATGAAACTCGTTTTCATAAATCGTACATTATTTTTATTATCCTTAGCATACTTTCATCCCAAGACCTATCCTCAGGGGCTACGTGGGTCATATTAAATCTAAAGGTACAGTTTTGGAACCTTTCAACTATGCTAAACCAACTGGCTATCTCAAACTTTTGATCGAATAACTTTTTGGGGGAAAAGGGACGTGACAGGGGGACTAGTAGCCGCTCGATCTTTTTGGTCAAATAAAAGGGACACCAGAAATTCTTATTTCCGTTCAAATGAATCCTCTCCCGATGTTCTAGAACCGTTGGTTCGATACGATCACCCCCGGGAAAAAAAATTTAACATGCATCCGTGAAATTCCTTCTGGCAAATATACAAAATTCAACACTTTTGCAGATAGGGGCTTGAAATCTCTATAGATAATTTGGCTAGTAGCCAAATTATTTGTTGGTTTGTTCTTCGCCACTCGCATTGATTTTTTCGTTTCGCGCTGAAGAAGAGAGGCGTTTGTCCCCTCGAAATATTCACTTTGTTGTGTTTTTTCAGTATTTTTATTTGGCCTTTAAAAAACCCCATTTTTGCTCGTTTTTCTTTCTTTATGAAATATCTATAGTAGGCTTCTCTGATACGCCGAATTCTAATGTTTTGATTTTAATTAAAATTCTTTCACTTTTATTGGGTGTTTCCCCCCTCTTTCAAAAATCAGGCAAATTTTCGCAGTTTCTTAGCCTTTTATGGGTAAAACGAAGCTTAATGAATCTTATATAATTGGAATCAACTGAATAATCCGATGAAGTATTGATTGATATCAAAATTCCGTTTCTAGAATTTTGGTTACTATTGAGCCTTGTAGCTCCATTCTTACAGTTCGTTACAAACAAACTGTTTGATATATTAGCACATAAATTCAAAAACTTAAAGAATATGATGTTATCTGCGCTTATTATGTGTTTTAATTACAAATAAGAGAATTCGGAGAATTATTGGAGTTTTGATTAGACATTAGAAGTAGAAATTCAAATCGTTAGACCATTCCTAGAGTAGATACCCCCCCCCCCTACTCGACTTCAATAATCACACTACAATCTATTTATTCTATTTATTTATATTTCAAATCCCATTATAAAAAGCACTAGGTAACATTTACTTTTTCAATGACTTCTTTTTCGTTTAAAAAATTACATTTAATGTATACCTAACTTCTTATTTTTCAGTAACTCCATTTCCGTTCTATTTGCATATATAGAGGGTGTATTCATATCCACCATTCACCCCACTTTAAAAGGTTTTAACAGAAGAAAATCTAATTTAGGACTGATGGATTACAGAGAAAAAAAAACATAAATATTAAGACAAAAGTTCGACCTGAGCAAATGTTGTAAAATAGGAATTATAGAACATTTTTGCTATTAACTAGTTTGCCTATTATCTTGATGATAACGCTTTGGGGGTCATATTTGATATAGACACATGGTGGGAAATCGGAAGTTTCAAAGGCGGTATATTTGCATAAATGCTAATATGGAACGTATTAGGAACTGTACTGAATCACAATTTTTTTATTATTAGTTAGCTTCTTGTATGATTTATTCGATTGAATCATGAATCTACGCGCTATATCGTGACAAATCACTAGATTTAGGAAAAAATCACTAGGCAACATAAGAAATCACTAGAAATAGTGATAAATCACTAGGGGTGGCAACCCTGGTGGTAGCGCTAAAAAGGGCATGGAAGGGGGGAGCTGATTGTTCTCCAATTCCTTTCGACTCTTAAAAAGGGCATTAAAGCTACCCATTTTCAATCGATTGAGCCCTCTCCAAAGTTCCTACGACCAATCCTTCCATATGAAGCGGCATGGTAAAAAAAAAAAACCAACACAACAATAAACAAATATATAGTACATTGAAGCCATATAGCTCTTTACTTTGGGGGCGCTATTGCACTGCCTATGAATTAAAATGCATCCTAAAGGTAATCAATACCATGATCAGTGAAAGACTATTGAGACCCATATGAACTATCTTTCATTTTTTGCACGCTAGTTGCGGACTTTTCTACTCATAAGAGAACATAATGTTTTTTTTTTAGGGGGGGGGGGTCTGTTTCAGAGAAGAGCTAGTTTTCAAACAACTGTTCAGCAACGATTATTTTTTTTATTTTACCAATTTTTGCAATCGAAGATGTATTAAGAGTTCTTTTACTTCAATACTGAACTCCGTTCTACGTCTCCCAGTGCTTTCTTTAACTTGACCAAACTCTTTTGTAAAAAAAAAAGGTCTATACAACATCAGAAGATTCTTTGCACATCAGTTAGAATGCAATGAGAAGATGAATCTGAGAATGATTGAAGATGGTGTTCAATTAAAATGGTTTCTGATTTATTTTTTAATTGATCAAGATGAAAGTTACACAACCTTTAAGAGATTTTGACAAATTGAGAATTCCATGTGCAACAGGTGCTAAATTAAAAAAAGGAGATACATGGGGGAAAAATCGGCAAGAAGTGAAGTTGGCTTGGAGAATCAACAGACTGTTCTGTTTGAATTTTTATGGATGAAAGGCGTTGTCCAATTTAGCTAATTAGTTTTGCTAATTTATTTTCACAATGCAAGTTAGCAATAATGTCGAAAATGTGGTATAGCCTAAAAACTTTAGAATTTTGAAACAACCAAGACAAGGTTCTTGAAAAATCCACGTTTCCAGGTGCAAATAGACCTAACAGGGACCAAGGGAGCAAAATATAGCAAAATTTTGATGTCCTTGGAACTTCATGGAATAAAAAATATCATCAAAATAGATAATGAGGTACAGTAATAATCATATAAGCAAAACATGTATTGTTTAATCCCACCAAAAGGACACATTCTAAAAAATCTGATGTATTTCTACCAGGAAGGTTTTGGCCACAAGTAAGGCATTTAATAAGGTTTAAATTACAGCCCCCTCCCCCCCCCCCAAAAAAAAGGCACATTCAAGTTCGACCATTTTCCAACGATTCTTCTAATGCCATACAAAAATGAGCCAGATTCGTTGATCAAGGTCTATAATTAATTGCAATCATTTTTTCTGTACCAGGGAAAAGACATTTTGGAACATATGAATTTCAACATAATTCTAGAAAATGTGATTTAAGTACTTTTTCATTATTCATTTCCACTGTATCAACCCTCAAACATGATAATTATTCTTAGTATGAACACACATAATGCCAAATTTATATGATTCCCTTGCAATATGAAATAACTGGTAATTTTTCACATTAATATCTTCAGATACGGTACATAAATATATAGAAAAGGCTCGTTTAGATTACAGACATCAGAATAAAACTGCAACAGAAAATATTCTACTGTTTCTTTACTACTTATCAATCAGCAGCAGTTTCCAACTGATACCATATTTACTCTTTTTCACTTATCTGTTTTTTCTCAATATCATCTAAAACAAATACTGATTTTGTGTAGCATCAAAATTACTTTAAATCACTATTCTGAGAAAAAACTACTACTACTCATACTAAAAACTCACCCAAGCACCAAGCCACCTGAGGCCAACACAGCTACACACGCTCCTCCTCTATCCTAATCTATTCAAAGCTTCCCTCTTTAAACCCTCCGACGAAGTTCCCATTTCCTTTAAATCTTTCTTTATGACATCCTCCAAACCCAACCGTGGACGAACTGCTTTCCGCTTAGCCCTAGACAGTCGGCCAAAAAAGACAATCTTTGGCAATCTGTCAACCTTCATCCATTCTCTCTAGCCATCTCAACCATTCTCTCTTTATTGCCTTAGAAACTTACGTGGTCGAAGAAAATCGTCAATAAAATGATATTCTTCATCCAGCACATGCCTGCATCCTGTGAAACTTCTATCATAATGATGCCTAATGTCTTTGAAGTCATCAAAACATGCATTCCATAGGCCTGTAAACAGTAAAAAAAAATTACATGTCTAATTGCAACTTTACTTTTTGATTTTTTTGGGAAACTAAAAATAAAATTGGATATAAAAATCTTCAAAAATATCACTTACAAAACTTATTTCAACCCCTATTGCCAAGGTCATTGCTTCTACTAATAATGAGTCTCACAATCTATTGTTACCATACTATCTTATCAGTGTGACATCTCCACAAGAATGTTAAGTTTTTTATAAGAAAAATAATAATTTTTCAGTAAACTAAATAGTCACTTCTCAAACAGTACTTTCTTTTTGCTGTCTTGGAAAGTAGTTGAATAAAGTGAATGAAGCTTTCTAGAATGGATCCAAAATCCAAATTACACTAGGAAGGTAGTTTCAAAATTTTGGTTTGGGTTCACTTTTCTTTGACATTAGATTTTGATTAAATAACAAAAATTCAAATAAAAGCAGAGTTACATCATAACTTAAAATAAACAGTACTCATTCTGCATCTGAGGTGGGCTGCCCCCACTCTTTACACTAGACTTTTATAATGTTGTTTTGAGAGCGTTTATGAGCACACTTCTGCTTTAGAGCCTTGGGGACAAAAGTCAAATATTGATGTAAAGAGCAGCGATTGAGGTGGGGGAAACCTCGCCTCATTTACGGAATAAGTTTTGCTTGTTTTAAGTTATAAAGTTACTCACTTATTACCTATTTTTTGTTAACTTCTGTTCGTTTTTAGTACCATTACTAGGTGTTGTATCATGCCTAGCCTATTCATACCAAGGTATAGGCAATACCATACCTACTGCCCTCTTAAACCCAACTATATGTCTGATTTTAACTTTTGCAGAACAGTACTTCCAGAAAAAGAGCTCATTTAGGGCATTTGCTTTTACAAATAAAGTTCAACTGTCAAAAATGAACTTTTGTCTCCAGAATAAGAAGTTTTTACTGCCTCAGGCATCTTGCTTTACTCTATCAGATAGTTTTTTGTTCTGCATCAGTCTCTGATATTTTTAAATGGGTATGGTTACATAGTAACCCCAGTCCTAAAGAAAAGTAAAGAGCTGGAACAATGTATCTCACACTGCCCCATCCCTGTAGCCCTGATACTGTGAAAATTAAAGGAAGTGTCAGAAATTTCAAAGATGAATTATAGGGTTGTGATTTCCAAGGTTTTCAAGGCATGGTTTTCTCACTTTGGCAGGGGGGGGGGGGCAGGAGATCAATGCTCCCTGGGTAACAAGAAGATACTAAAAAATTAATATAGATAGTAAAATTAGAAACATTCATGTTTAAATTCCCGCAAAACAAAGCTCCTGGTAGCACATATCCCCCTCCTGGGAAATTCCTTAGCAGCACTCATGATTCTCCCATTTGTTTCCACCATTTATGCTGTTAAGCATAAGAATGTATTCTCTTCTCTTATGCAGAAAAAAATTCTGCAATGAGAGAGGAGGTATCACCCCCCAGCACCAATATTACATGGTTAATTGAAAAATATTCCAACAAATGAAGCAAATATAGATATAGATTTCAACCCCTACCCCCTAACCCCAAAAAATCTAAGCAAATTTATCTGAAGAATCACAGAAAGCAAGAAAATTTTACATAAAAATTAACTTTTTGAGGCTTCAGGCACACTCACTTCCCTCTGCCTACAAAAAGATCTAGCAGCACTTCTCCATAACAGCTGACGTGAATTATATATCACTATACATAATTTATTAAGCCTCAAATGAATCAACTTATTTAAATGAAACTAGAAATAAATGTTTACATTAATAATTTATTTTGTATGGACTATCTGCATTTTCAGGATTGAATACACCATTTAAATTTTCAACTGAAAGCTTTTCCTCTTTTGTTGGGGCAAAATTGTTGTTTTCACCATAAAATGGCTAAAAAAGACACTTTTTTGTGTCAAAATATGTTTCTACTTAAAAAGGACATTACCTTAAATCGCAGCTTGGAGCGAATTTAAGGATTTTCCATCCTTGTAATGCTCCATGATGACATCTAATGTGTTTTTTGTTTGTCGTGATTTGCTTGCTACATTCGGGTTGTAGACTCAGCAGCTTCCCAGGTGTAGAGGAACTCCTGCTGTTGCCAATCTTTGTCAAGTCTTTGCTTGAAGGCAATCGTCGAGTCTGCAGACACCGTATCTTTAGAGAGCTGATTCCACAAGTTGGTTATTCGTTGGCTGTAGAAATGGCTTCTCTCTTGGATAGAAGAGTGCTTCTTGAAAATTTTCATTGAATGTCCTCTTGTCACAAGGCGTTCTGGGGGAACAAGGAGACCAGGAAGAGTATTTTTTGAAATGACTTTGTGGGTTAGAATCCTGTTGCCTTGCTTCCTCCGGTATGTGAGAGTAGGGAGCTTCAGATGACGCAAACGCTTTTTGTATGGCACTTGTTTGAGGCCATCAACCATCTTAGTTGCTCTTCTCTGTACTTTTTCTAGTATTTCCCTGTCCTTCTTAAAATAGGGGGACGCCAGGGACATTCCAATCTCAAGGCGTGGACAAACCAGTGCCTTGTAGAGCTTCATAAATACTAGAGATAGTTCTTTTAATAAGTCCAAGGGATTGGAAGGCAGAAGAAGATACAGATTTTGCATGGGTACTGAAACTCAGCTAATGATCAACAATGACTCCAAGATCTCTTTCTTCAGTAACTGCAGAGAGGGGGTTACCTTGGAGATGATACTGCTGATGTGGATTATGTTTGCCAAAATGAATGACATGACATTTTTCAGCATTAAAAGAGGAGCCATTTATCAGCCCAGCTTCCAAGAATATTAAGGTCCGTTTGCATAGATTGGAGATCAGATGGTATAGCAGCTTTGCCAACAAATTTTGAGTCATCAGCATAAAGTGTGAGGAGGTTCGAGAGAAGGTTTGGTGCATCATTAATATAAAAATTGAATAGACTCGGTCCAAGGATGGTCCCCTGGGGGACGCCACTTAACACAGTTATGGATGAAGATAAATGAGGAACACCTTGATAATCATAGACCCTGACGGCTTGTGTTCTTTCTGATAGAAAACTCTGTATCCACTGCACAGTAACACCATCAACAGCTGCTGCCTTCAGTTTGGCGATCAGGAATTCATGACATACCCTGTCGAAAGCTTTTGAGAGGTCCAGGAGCACCAGAACTCTTAATTTACATTTAAATGCACCTTTTAATGACTCTCTAGGACCATTGGTTTGTTATAATTACCCCTTGGAAAAATAAAACAAACAAATAATCATGGCTATGAGGCATTTCTTCTTGAAAAGAATGCAAAAGTTTTGCATTTTTATCAATATGTGCTTAAAAACTTAGCAATAGGATTCTCTGATATGCCAAATTTGATGGTATAATTTCCATCACTATCACACACCCTTTTGGGAGTGTTTTGCTCCTTTCCCAAAAATCAGGCAAGTTTTCTCAGGCTTGTAACTTTTGTGGCTAACATTAAACTTATGAATTTACATATTTGGAATCACCATGAAAAGCCAATTCTTTTTATGTATATATTGTTATAAAACACATCTTTAGGGTTTTTGTTATTATTAGCATGAGCTGTTCCTTGCTTACAACTTAGGAACTGCTTGAAAACACAATTTCAATAATCTGAGTCATATCAGAAGACCTTTCCAAATTGAAGATAAGCCTGTACAACTTCTGAAAAATCTATGAGTGAGGATTCAGCAAAAGTATATGGCTCAAAACTCTTTCCTTAAATCTCATTCTTGCTAGTTCATGGTAAGTCTTGTGGTAAAAGTTCATGGTAAATTTGCAGTGGGCCATACAATTTAGCTAGAATGAAAGTGAAAACATCATTTGATGCGTTTTTGGTTAATATCTAGGTAGCACAATAACTTAGCTAAGATGAAAGTAAAAACATCATTTGATGCCTTTTTTATGCTCTTTCATAATTCAATAATTGCTTCTGGGCCTAATTACATCTTGAACCCTTAAAAGGGCCCCAAATGTATTTTATATGAATAATGAAAGAGCATAAAAAGTATAAAATGATGCTTTCACTTTCATCCTAGCCAGGTGCGGATCCAGGATTTTTTTAGGGGGGGGGGGCAAAATACGTCAACCCAATAAAAAAAATTTAGGGGGGGGCGCAAAATAGGTTGATCCAATAAACTTGCATTAGCCAAGTTTAATTAAAGCAAACTTGGGTTAATTAAGTAAATTACACTTCTTTAGACTACACTAGGGAGGGAGGGTGCCCCCTTGCCCCCCTGGATCCACCACTGATCCTAGCTAATTATATGGCCCACTGCAAATTTACCATGAAATTTACCCACCCCCCCCCCCTAATGTGCAAATATATAGGGCCTACCCTGAATTGGAATATACCCTGAATTGTTGACAAAAAAGTTTTGAATCACAAAATTCAGCTCTATTTTTGTCAACAAACTTGAAACAGTAGGAAATGGTTTATATTTGAGTTGCCTAATATGCAAGGTTTCAGCTGATTTAAACAAAGATTTTTGGAATGTTTTAGTAAAAAACATCCTATTTATAGTCTGGAGATATGGTTGTAACCCCTTGCAAATTAGTTAAATAGTGTTAATAACCCCTTTATGTAGTTACAAAAATGAAATACCTTTGGGGCTCCTTTAAGGGCTCAATATGCAACAAGCCTCCATTCTTGAATTATGAAAGAGCATAAAAAAAGGCATCAAATAACATTTTCACTTTCATCCTAGCTAAGTTATTGCATCGCCTAGATATTTACTGCTTTTTTTATGATCTTTCATAATTCATATATAATACCTTTGGGGCCCCTTTAAGGGCTCAAGATGCAATTTGCACCAGATGCAATTATTAAATTATGAAAGAGCATAAAAAAGGCATCAAATGATGTTTTCACTTTCATCCTAGCTAAATTGGTAAATTTTTACCAAATCATATTATTGATATTTGATTTACTGTCTTGTCCTTGGTGATTGGATGGATAAGTAAGGTACTAGACCTTGTTCAAGTGCTCGTTAATTTCAGTTACTAAACAAGGAAGACAGTTTTTTTTCCAAGTAATTATGTGTAATACATTATATTGACTTACAAATAAAGTGAATATACCACTCAAAGCCGTTTTCTATGCTCTTTACAAATATAATAATCACTTCTATCGGAAATTCAAATTTAAGCCCTTTTTGAGCTCTTGGAAATGACAAAATATAAAAATATATAGGGTGTAAAAAGGCTTAAAACAT